>NC_050524.1:26249836-26260492 GCF_002922805.2 Oryzias melastigma | reverse complement strand
ATATCGTGAGCCATGTATTGCGTATCGTATCGTGAGGTACCCAGTGATTCCCAGCATTAGTCCAGATGACTCCAGCCTTGTATTGATGTGTGACCCCTTCCATGACAAAGGTGGACAGGATTTAATGTCTGCCACAGACACCAGTGAAGATAAAAAATTAGTGAAAAAAAAGGTTCAGCGCACTGTCCTGTGGGGTCCAGATGACCCTACTTTAATGTAAACATGCCTAAGATAGCACAAGGGTTACACTCTACATTGAAAAGTAGGTTTATAGCACAAGAGCGCAGTTCACCTGTTGTCTCTTTTTCTTTCCGTTTAGCTTTAATTTGAAAGGAGGTTTGGAGACAAAGTAGCTCATGAGGACCATAAAGGTCTGTCGTTCTCTGTTGGTTAAAGCTGTAATAACACATGATTGAATTACATTTCTTAATAAGATCCTGTCCTCATTTGTTTGGCTAATCGATATTTTCTGTCTGTGCTAGGAGCCATAACACTAAGGCCCCTGCACATAAAGTCCCTCATGTTTGAGTCACAGTTGTTGTCTTCTCAGCTAGCATGGAGGGAAATGCAAATTGGTAGTAATTTGATTTATTGCTGTATTACTGATTCAGTAAGGCTAATGGCATTCCAGTCTTTTCCAATAGTGAATCGAGGTGTAGTGGCAGAAATCTCTCTGATCTTTTTGGACTGCAGGACCTTCAGTCGACCGCGTAACAAATGCTCAGTGGCTGGTGTTGCTTCTGAAGGTGCACTTGTTCTTCAGAGACCGGTCGAGAGGATCAACAATGTTTGCCAGAAATTAGAGTGGATTCTGCTGATGTTCCCCTTGTGTGGATTTCTGAAACACTTTGGCTGCTTTATGTTGTAGCACTGAGAAGCACATAGAGTGCAGACTAAGGGTGCCTCCTGACTCTGTCTCTCCAAGTCTATTAGTCTCAGTCTAAACATGCTGGCAAACCAGACCTGGCCTTGGATGGAGCTGTTTTTGTCCAGAACTTCCTTGATGTTTACTGTCACCATGATGTTTTGGGAATGAAGCCTCAAGATTCATTTATTTGAATGGCCATGTCAAAGGGCTTACCTCCATTTTGTGGTTGTAGTCACACATTACCCACAACAAAAGCCAGTTAAAACAAGACATTTGTGATGCCTATCCTCTTACCATCCACTTCTTCAGCTTTTCAGGGAATCTGGATATTGGGACCTTGCAACTAAAGAAATATTTTTGGAAAACTGCATTTTCTTGACAGCTCAATATTTGATGCTTGTTCCTGGACTCTCATGACATACACAGAGCTCCGTCATCTTATGCTAGTGTTTCTTAGCATCACTTTATGTAGCTCCAGGACTTGTTGGAGACCCCCACAGTGACCTTAAGAGGCCATGCATGTGGATACACTCTTCACTTTTCAATCATGGCTCAGTTTGTTATGGTAAAAAATGATGTGGTGTCCTGCTTGGAAATTACTATTCAGTTGTTTTATTTAAAAATTTATGTTTCAAACTACAATTTAAAATAGTCCCAGGAAGTCATTAAAACATTTCTGCAGATTATCCATTTTTAATTTTCTTCAGTAATCCATGTTTCCTTGTTCATTACGTATTTCTAATCAGAAGTTTCTTTCTGTTTCATTCTATCTTACTTCCATTCAATTCAATTCAATTTTATTTATATAGCCCAAAATCACAAAGAAAATTGCCTCATTGGGCTCATTCTATTGTTGCTGTCTTTCTTGGAAAGACGTCTTAAGGTAGCGCCGCAGAAAAAGTAACACAGAACAACACTGGAAGATATACGGTATTCTACATCTAAAATGAAACGTTTTTTATTCTCTGATTATCTGATAAATTGAGTGTTGTGTAAGCCAGGGGGCGGAGCTTGCAGCACAGACTCTTCCTGGACGGAGCTGTTGGCATCGGTCGTCAGCACGTTTCCACCCGCTCGTTTTCATGGGGCTGCTGCTGACAGTGGTGGTTTTTTAGACGATTACTGTTAAATGCATCAACGAATCAAAATTGGAGGTTCTTTATAGGGAGGAATGAACAGTGAAATGCATTTAAAACCTCAAAAAGTAGAATTTTCATGGTAGGGCCCCTTAAAAGTCTGTTCACCTGAAGCTCCCGCTGCGTGTGTGAGGAGCTTCTGTCAAAAACCTTTCTTGACTTCATAATTGAGGACAGGGATAAAAAAACATCAGCTTTGTTTAATTGTAAGAGCTGAATAAAGGCATCGGTTCACATTTCAATTTCTGGATTCAAAGAATCTCCCAGTTGAGAGCAGCAGCTGTCCCGCACAGGAGAAAGACGCTCTGTAACAGACTTGCCGGTGCCGTCAGGGGACGATTGTATGGCAAGCCAAAGAGATCAAAAATCACCAGGAAAATCGAGCACAAGGAGTGTCACGTTTTACAGATAACAATTATTAATTTGAATAATTAAATGTTCCCACAGTTAGTTTTGATAAGACAATTAATACAAAAAAATGTTTTAACTGTTTTATTTATGTTTTAATTTGGACATTAGGCAGGTGGGATGAGAACATTTGTATTCTAAGGGGTACTCAAGACTGATTCTGTAAATTCCATCATCACCCACATAAGCGAAACATAAATATTCCAGATTGCTATTTAGACCTGGTTGTCTTATGATGTTACCTCCCTCTGTTACCATCTTCTTTTTTCCCTAAACCCCCCTTTTTTACCCCCACTCACACACACACCACCGCCTCCCTCTTCTTTGTTTCCGTCCGGTCCAACAAAAAAAGAAAAAAGGTACAACATAATCAATATAAATAAAGTTTAGCATGAAATACAACAGGGGTTTATACTCAATAAATCCCTGTTGTGACAGTAAAATCTGCCCAACACAAGAAGCTCTCAGCCCACATCTGTTGGCTCAGCTGTTGGACAGGACAAGTTAAAAAAAATAAAATAAAAAAAAGATAGATTTGGTATTTCCAACACAATATTTTTCTTTTCTATTCTTTTTGAAGATTTGGTCGCAAGACATGCAAATGTAATCAGAAACTACATGTTTTAGCATGTTGTTTGTGTTTAAAGATGTTTTGTTTTAATAAATAGGCCTCAATGACCAAAATTTTGACGTGGCATATATAAATATTTTGTGTGAAATACTTTATATGCTTATCGAATATATGATTTTAAGCATTTCCAAAAAATAATTTAGCTTTCATATTGTTGTTTGTTGTTTTATTTTTTTATTTTTTTTTCCTTTTTACTGATCCGAAAAATGATCCGAACCGTGAACCATGAGTTTTGTGATCCGTTACACCGCTAATTAAAATGGTCTTTGATTAATTTAATAGTCGATTAGTCTTTGTTCTATATTATATGGAGTCAGAGTAGTAAAGTTGAAAGTTATTATGGCATTCTGCCAGCTTTATGGACTATTTTGGCGTTTTTTAAGACTAGTTTGGAGTTTAGCTAACATTTCAGCTGCAGGCTAGCTATTTTGGCTAATTTAGGCTTTTTTGTTTTAAGGCTGTTTTGGAGTTAAGTTAATATTTAAGCTACATGCTAGCTATTTTGGCTAATTTAGGCTTTTTTCCTTTTTGTTTTTTAGGCTGTTTTGGAGTTGGTCCAATGTTTACATGCAAGCTATTTTGGCTATCCTAAGTTTTTATTTTTATTTTTTTTATGCTAATTTGGCATGTAACTAATATTTTAGCTGACTATCAACCTCAGTGTTTTCAGCTATTAACTTCAGCATTTTCAGCTATCAATTTTCAGCAACCAGATTCAGCTTACAGCATTCATACTAGGATTATCACAGGTAATGCTATATATCTAGTTTTTAGTTAGTTTAAAGCTAATGATGGTTTAGATGTGTTTAACATCTATTTTGTGCACGATCCGATTAGTTGACTTATCGGAAAAAATAATCAGTGATTAAGTCGACTATTAAAATAATGGTTTGTGGCAGCACTAGTGCGGTTAAAAAGGGGGGGGCCTAAGATGAGAGAAGTTAGTCAAGAGCCTCGCTCCAGATCTTCTAATTCTCAGAGCCTTTAACTCTGTTAAGGACACATCTGTATTTCATTATTTATTTGATCATTAGCTGCCACACAAAGGTCTAATCAACATGCTTTAGGCTGTGTGTAGCTCCTGAGCCATGTAATAATGAGCAACAGAGCTCCATGCTTTCCAGCTGGGTGCTGCTCTTGACCCCCCTGCAAGGAGTTTACCCTTCTACAATTACGATGCATTCCGCCTGCAGCTTTCCGAGTTGTCAGTCGGCCCATCGCAGCCGCTTTGTGCAGGCTGCATGTGTCTGAGTGCAGCCTCTGCATAATTAGTCTGCAAGCTCACCCTTATCAATGGGGGGTGAATGTCACATCTGATGCATGTGACGGTGCTGAATGAAGAGATGAAAATGAAGCTCGGTTGGGTTTATTTGTTCCTCCTTTTAATTCAGACAGGGTTCATTTTGTTTTGTTCACATCCATAATTGTCTGGAGTCGCTAGCTTTGCTGTAAGATAAAGTGTCCTGTCAATTGAACTCCCGTGGGTATCAGTCAGTAGAGATGCTTCATGGTTCAGCCTGGACGCATTGACGGCAGTACGGTCACAGCTGGATTAACCCTTTAACCCCCGAGGCTTCGCTGGTGATGCTTAAACAATAGTTAAACCATAACGGTGGTATGTTTTCAATAGGCTGTACAGAATTTCTGATTTATTTTAATCTGACTGCAGCACATACAAGTTCCTTTATAAAATTAAGTCTTAAAAACATTGTTCTAAAGCAGCAAATATATTGCAGTTATTTTTATATTATTTTCTAATTTCTTCTGAACATAAACTATAGGTACTGCTGTGCAGCAGAAGATAATAAAATGTAAACTTAAAATAAACAGTTCTGATAATAGATTTAATCATCATTTCACTCAGTCATCTGACATGTGTACATGTTGGAGGATTGATCAAACACATAAGATCTCTTCATTTAGTGTCATGTCAGGAGTCGTTAAAAACAAGTTTATTTTACTATTATTAGATCACCTCATTAAGAAATGAGCATAAACGGCACAAATGTAACTAACAAATTCATTATTGATACATAATAAAACAACAAATTATTCTAATTTGAAGCTCTATACAAAAGATTTTGGCTAATATTTTAACAAAACCCTCAAACTCATCTCTACTCCACAGCCACAATCGAGTCCCCGCCCCCCTGCGGCTGTTACGAGCATAGATATAATATAGAGTAGATGCCGCATCGACCGCTACTTACTTTTGGCGCTGACGAGCCGCGGGGCCGCCATCTAGGACCGGTCGCCCTCTCCACTTGTTGTAATCTGTTTGACAGGCGCAACGAAGAGTCCTCGCGCTTAATCGATCATAACTCGCTGAATACTCAACCGATTGTCACATTTTTTTCTTTGTTGCAAACATCATACATTTAGCTATGATCTAGTACACATGGGTTGGCATAATTTATAATTTATTCTAGGCTTAACAGTAATAGAAGCAAAAAATAAATAAAAGACTCAGCTATTTTAATATATATGAACACATACTGTTTTATTTTAGAAAGATAATGAGAAAGATACAAATATAATATATGCAATATATTTGCAGAATTATAAATCAAAGATAATCAAACTCAGTCTCATATTTCTAATATATAGATAGAAATTAATATAATATATTTGTAAAATTATAAATCATATATACATATATTAGAAAGAGATAGAGATACTCAAACTCAGTTTTTATATTCCTTATATATAGATAGAATATAAATATATATGCAATATAATATACTTATAGAATTATAAATCATATATTTTTAGAGAGGGAGATAGAGATAATCAAACTCAGTCTCATATTTCTAATATATAGATAGAAATTAATATAATATACTTGTAAAATTATAAATCATATATACATATATTAGAAAGAGATAGAGATACTCAAACTCAGTTTTTATATTCCTTATATATAGATAGAATATAAATATAATATATGCAATATATTTATAGAATTATAAATCATATATAGTTTTTAGAGAGAGAGAAACTAGGTGAACAAGAACATGACAAACCATTAAATCATATTTATAAAATGTTCTTGAAAGTTGGACATGAGCTAAAACCCCTGGAAGAGCACTTCTTTACAGGGCCTCATCCTTGTGCTTCCTGACGGAATAACGCCATCTTTCAGTCTCACGATCTGACCGGTCCGGTCAAAATCTTCTGGCTTAAAATGTTCACTGCAGAGCACAGACGAGTCAGCTGCAGTGAAGCCTTCTCTCCTTAAGGCCACTTCCCACTTCTTCCTCGCATCTTTTTTGGGAAACCTTAAAATCGAAATTAAATAAAAGAGAGAGAGATTCAGAAGTGTCTACACAAACATGATACACATGATAAAGGAAGTCAATCTTGTTTTCTTAATTCTTCTTACAATTTAATTCCTAGTTTTCAATTTTCTATCTACATTTTTTATTCAATTTTTTCTATTTATTTCATTCTTCAAATTTATTAGAACCTTTTGTTTTGTCAGCAAAATAAAAATTTCACATTTCTATTGATGGTAAACCAAGCAGCTAAAATCATGAGTAAGTTTCTTTGCAAACTATTCTATAGTCAGATGTTCAGTTGTTCCTATTTGCAAATCAGTGAGTGAATGTCTGTCGAATATCCAACTAACTTCACCTCAGTAATCAGTGAGTGTGATGGCAATGAAAGATATTTAATACCAGTTATATTTGTTTTATTTCTACAGTAGCATTGCTGTGCCATTTTTATGGAATATATGATTTAAAAAGTCTCAGTTAGCCTTCATAGCTGAGTGAACACCAGCACTAGATAGCTACGTTAGCTGTCAAAGATTCCACTGGTGTAGATAACAACACAATAATAATATAGTCTATTCCCTAAATAAAACCAATAAAAATGTTCAAACTTACTTGTGAAAGGTAATCCCCCGATCCCTGGCTTCAATAGTCCGCCGATTTGAGCAGGCATATGCCGCACAATGCTCAGGCATCTTGTGTGTGTCTTCTATATTTTTGTTTGTCTTGGCGACAGGACGACCGGTCCAAGATGGCGGCCGCAATTCCTGCGCTCCAGCAGCCAATGCGGCATCTACTCTCTATATGATATCTATGGTTACGAGCATGCGCAGTCTCTCCTTCTCTCCTCTTTCAGCCCCGCGTGACACGTGACGCGCGGCAGTAGACAGACTGTCTCCTTTTTCTTTTTTCGTGGAGGTTCTCCTCTAAATCAGTTTTAAACTCCTGATTTTAAAGCGTGTCTTCTCTCCCTCACACTCTGTGGATCTGTCGGTAACAAACAGCTGCGGAAGAATAACCCAGTCGGACCGAACCATTTTCAATGTAGAGGAGGGGGGTCCGGTGACGATGTTTCCAAAACAAAATATATAAACATCGTTATCTTGACATTAAAAATAAAAGTATTTGCGATTATATATTGGTTATTGGTTTACTGAAATAATGTTTTCTGTTGTGTCCTTTTGTCATCATTCGGGGCCTCCATGCCCCCCCTCTCAGTCTGGGCTCCTAGAATCAGCCGCTCCATAAGAAGAAGAAGCGCAGCTCTTCCGGGGGTTTCTCCCATGTTCATTTAAAACGAAAGTTTATCGCAATAGAATCATTTCACTATCGAAAAAAAGTAATATCGCAATAACGATAATTATCGTTTTATCGCCCAGCCCTAGTCCTGAAGGATAAAAGCGCCTCACACTGCTTTTCTCCCTCAGGATCTCCTGGGATTACGTTGGATCGTGTTAACGGTTGAAAAGTTAGAGTAAATAAAAGAACACAAATACTGGAGCTCCGGTGTTAAAGGGTAAAAAGATTTTTTTGATCAACTTTTACTGCTGATAGGACTTTTAGTTTCATCTAGTGCACTGTTAACACTAATGTTTGCTTTGTGTTTGTGACTCTCCAGGCCTGATGGAGCTGTGGACTCCTCTCCTGCTGTACACCAGGGAGCTTGATCCATGCCTGATACCCAGCAAACAACCATAAAGGGTGGGAAACTCAAATACCCTCAGACTCCTTTTTCCCCACCCCTCTCCCTGAATTACCCCTGTGGTGACGCTGTCCTGCCTGTCCTGCCCTCTTTGTGACCTACGGCATGCTGGGAAAGCTGAAGCAGAACCTGCTGGTGGCCTGCCTGGTCATCAGTTCGGTCACAGTCTTTTACCTCGGTCGTCATGCCATGGAGTGCCACCATCGCTTCGAAGAGCGCAGCCAACCTGGCGGGGTCCTGCCTTTGTCGGCGCTCGGGGGCAGCATGCGGACCACCTTACGGACCGGCCAGAATCTCAGCGGGCCTTTTGTTTACAACAAAGACATGCCGCTCATCTTCATCGGCGGCGTGCCTCGGAGCGGGACCACACTGATGCGAGCAATGCTGGACGCTCACCCAGATGTGCGTTGTGGTGAAGAAACCCGTGTCATCCCACGCATCCTGGCTATGAAGCAAATGTGGAGCCGATCAGGCCGGGAGAAAATGCGCCTGGACGAGGCCGGTGTGACGGATGAGGTGCTGGATGCGGCCATGCAGGCCTTCCTGCTGGAGATCATCGTCAAACACGGCGAGCCCGCCAGCTTCCTCTGCAACAAGGACCCTTTTGCTTTAAAGTCTCTGTCTTACCTGGCCAAGATTTTTCCTCGTGCCAAGTTTTTGCTCATGATTCGCGATGGGCGAGCATCTGTCCACTCTATGATCTCAAGGAAAGTGACCATTGCAGGCTTTGACCTGAACAGCTACAGGGACTGCCTGACCAAATGGAATCGGGCCATCGAGACCATGTACACTCAGTGCCTGGATGCAGCAGACAAATGCCTCCCTGTGCACTATGAACAGTTGGTTCTCCATCCTGAAAAATGGATGCGGACATTGCTAAAATTCCTTGACATTCCTTGGAATGATGCTGTCCTCCACCACGAGGACCTCATTGGGAAAGCTGGGGGAGTTTCCCTTTCCAAGTAAGTCATGTTGGTAGTTTGATGTGATTTCTTTTTCTCAGCTCCTCCCACCATCAGACCTTGTACTGCATTCTGGGTTTTCTCTTTTTTAAATACGTTTTAGCTAATTGGCATTCCTGGGAAAAATTCTTTGGACAGTTTAGGTATATTTAGCCCCCATACTCCAAATCCTGACTCCTCGTAGAAATGAACTAGAGCAGCCGTTAACCATGAATTTTAAAGCTCTTCTCTGATTGTTCACTCATTTTCAGTCGAGTCAGTGATCCTCTGCAGAGAAATTCAACTGGACCTTGTGAATTTTACATGGATGCATCACTGGTTTACTTGTTGATAGAGCTGGGCCATACATCGATTAATTTGAATTCATTGTTTTGGACTATTTATTTTTGGGAAAATTTAGATTTTATTTTCCCAACGCTCTGCTTTCTCGGGTATCCATTGTTCGGACTAATGTTAGCTCCCCTGTCTCTTGCATAGCACAGACATGAAACTTCGTGCGTGGGTAATATTTGATTTGTGTGTAACTTTGGATTTGTGTGTGCGGAATTCTTGATTTGTATCTCATACAACATTTTTTGCGTATAAGTACAAAGATCAAATTTAAAAAATGCTAAATACAATTTAAACATGCACAAATTAAAATTACAAGAGCTTGAAACTAACTACAGACAAATCTTTTAAAATCATGCACAAATCGCTTGTCATGTACACACAAAACCACGTTGATAGAACTCTCTGGTCTGCTCTTCCCACAAAGCTTCTCCGCAGTGGCAAAACTCAGCGATAGCTTCGCGAGGCCTTTCTGAACACTAGGCTTGGGCCGTATTCAAATTATAATACCCTCAATATTCTTCAACATTTTACCATGGTACACAGTATAACTTTGACTAATTAAGAATTTTGTAAGCATCACTTAAGTGGCATTACCAAACTGCTGCATTTACCCCCACCATATGAAACAGAGTTCTAAAAACAATTATTAAAACAATAACTACTAGGGCTGTAACAAGTATCCGGGTGCTCGGGTATTCGCGATCTGCTCCCAAAAATTCGAGTACGGATATTCGCGACGTCCAAGATCGCTGATTTGTGATCTTTATAAATGTAGTAAATTGTAGTAAAATATGATCAACATATCATCTGGGGATGATGTATTTTGTTCTGAAATGCGTATTAATGTAGGATTTTAAGTTTACGAACTAAAACAAAGCCGAAAGAGCCGCGTTACTGCCAGCGGAAGTAAACACATCTTCGTGACGATGAAACTTCCGGTTTTCAAAGAAAAACTAGCGAGAGCTTTTTTCTGTTCAGAAACTGAGACTGAAGTTCTGTTCACAGACATAACTTCTGAAACAATTAATTAGCTTTAACATTAGAGCATTTGCTCCAGTGTTTACATTCTTTTGGTTATGATAACTCTTCAACATTTGATGTAATTAAAGAAACTCCATCTTTTTCTGAAGAAACAGACTCACACTGCTGAAAGGTGGATGTAATCAACGTGAATCAGATGATTCTGCAGCGAAAAAGAAGAACTTTTTTTCATAGGAGCTCTGCACCAATATGTGATGATTAGAACGTAAAACATTGAAGAACTTTGAGGATAGAAAACTGTGGAAAACATTTTCAAGTTTTGCTGTTAAATGATCCAAAACAGCAGTGATTTTTATCCTTTTA
>NC_050524.1:26249573-26249747 GCF_002922805.2 Oryzias melastigma | reverse complement strand
CCAAAAGATTGACAAGAAAGTTTAAAATGACTAAACAAAATTAATTTATCTGAATCTTTGTTTTTTCAGTTTTGTTGATTCTGATTTCCTGTTCTAAATGAAGGTATAAATGATGATTAAATACAAATAATTCAAATTTTCATCCATCCAGTAAATAGACATACACATAGCAAT
>NC_050524.1:26242026-26249523 GCF_002922805.2 Oryzias melastigma | reverse complement strand
ACACTGGCGCCAACCTCCCACCAGAGGGAATTCGGGGTTCAGTGTCTTGCCCAAGGACACTTCGACACATGGGCGGGCAAGGCGGGAGTCGAACCCGCTCACTTGCCCGGTAGTGATATAAAGGTATAAATGATGATTAAATACAAATAACTAAAATTTTCAACCATCCAGTAAATAGACATACACATAGCAATAAACATTATAATAAAAAGTAAGAACCGTGGTTCAACTCGTGAATCGTTGAGCTTGATTCGTGAATCAAATCGGGTTGCCACTTAAGCGATGATCCACAGCCCTAATAACTACATTAAATGATTGGATTAATCATTTTGATTTTAAAATAATGAAACTAATTCATTTAACAAGTAAATATCATCAAATGAACAAAGCACTCACAGCAATTTTCTGGCACTGTTCCACTAAACACCCACAGGGCAGAGACGGTTGATCACCCCACCGGCCCTCTATGATCTGTGGGAGTTTAGAAGCTCAGCTTCTTTACCCAGGGAGCAGATTCTTTGACTTCCTTATTGCCCCAGGGAGCCGGTGTAGGTCTGATCGACTCAGCGCTCCGTTTTGGCAGAACCCCCTCCCTTTATCCAGAAGCAGCAGACAGCGTGAGCTCCTTCTCCACACCCTGGAAGTGGAGCGGCCTGCTCTGTCCACGCCCTGGGTGTCGAGGAGTATCTCACGGCGCATGCCTGTGCAGGAAGAGCACCGCACCGAAGCAGCAAAGAGGAACTTTAGTGTCGAGTGTTTTAAAAACATTATATTTAGACTTTTTCAGTCTAAATATATCAGGACATATCTGTTTAAAAAAGTGGGAAAAGGCCAAGTTCCGCCTGATAATATTCACAACCTAAGATTAAGATAACACTGATGACCCAGTATTCTAGCAGCATTTTTTTTGTAATTTTTAAAGATTTGTGCAAGTAGTTAGCTTCCAGTTGTTATTTTAAATTTTGCATGTGTAAATTGTATTTTTTTGAATTTAATAATTTTTGTGTTTTTGCACAAAATGTATTGTATGAGTCACACACACAATCTCTGCTGATCACCTCTGTTAGCATTTAGTTTAGGCTACTGAAGCAGTGTGACCTTTGACTGTATATGTCTGGGAGCAGGACATGAGGCGATTTATAACAGGATCAGAACTGGAGGATGAAACGATGGACTTACAGCAGCAGCAGAAAGTTTAGTAAAATTGTTGATTTGGAGACGGCGCTGATGCTATCATGCTATATGATGCTAACAAGCAGTTTGGGGTGTCACCCTCACAGACCGCTTTAAAGTCTTACTACATTTTCATAGAGCTGGATTTAAGATGTGGCAGATAAATAAGAAAATAAATTCATAGAACATTCATAAAATTGTATTGTTGGAAGCATAACACATGCATGAATCCACTTTGTATGGTAGTCTCTCTGTATCATTACAGAGCCATGTTGACTTGTTAAAAGGCCCCACCCCGTGTGAGAGTGCTACATCAAGTCAAGAATCCAAAATGTTATCATGTTTCTAGGATGTTTTTGTTATAATTTCTTATAAAAATAAATTAAACTCTCATTAGCCCCTCAGGCGATGGTTAGACAAAACTCACAGACTTTATGAGTGATGCATAGTTTGGGTGGGGAGTCAGTGCTCAGTAGTCTGCATTAAAGCCCGCTGTGGAGGATGGGATTCCAGCAGGAAAACTTTGACTCACCAGTTCACACCAGGCAGGGATTGCCTTCCACTGTGTTTCCTGTTGAAACATTTCCAATCCTCAAGCTGCCTGGAATCTGGATTCTGGAAGGGTTTAGAAACGTGTCCATGTGTGGGGCAGCTGCTCCCACTTTTAGTAGATTTTGCCCCACAGTTGTAGGTTCATAAAAAGAGCAAAAAGTCAATGTTTTTTTTTTTTATAAATACAAGTTGTCGCCAGGCTCACAAGGATGACATGGTGAGCCTGGCTATCCATGTGCCAGCGTGTCCGTTTCAGCGGTGCAGCCTGCAGCGGCAGAAAGAGTGGGCTCAGTTAATAACTTAAAACAAGCTGACATGTGGGGCAGGTCTGTGCCAGCTGCTCCTCCAATCACATCTGTACAGTTTTGGAGGGAAAGGTGCTGCTGCTTTCACCAGTGGCTAATGTTGTCTTTAATTTGTGAATGAAATGTCCTGCTGCTGTGCACACTGAGGAACCTCCCTACAACAACACGTGCTCACTTCTGTGGCTGCCCCGTCAGCTGCTCGTTTGCGAGGTCAGGGTCTGGAGGTTTCTGACAAAAGCCTTCAGGGGCTTTTACCCTGGGCCTTCCCTCTGTTCTGATACCCCCCCACCACCACCACCCTGTTCCTGCCACGTAGCACCAGAAAGGCTCCATGTCCTCCAGACATTGGATCCCTTTTTCGTGAGCACTTGAAACTAGTCATGGTTTTTATTAAAATATTTGACATAAGTTCAGTGGTTTTCCCTGGAAAAGTGTCTTCATTGCTGCTGCTGCTGAAATTCCTTCACACTGAGCAGCTGATCTAGATGTTTGACATGATTTTAAAGAGATTTATGATCTCAGGGGACATACCAGTTTTCAGATGTCTTCCAAACCTTGTTTTTCTTTTTTGGTTCTAATTAAATGTGGTGCAGTGCCTTAACAAATTATGAAACTATATTGACTGAAGGAGACCCAACGTTAGTTAGCAGATCACTGAGATCAGGAGAGGGCAGCGTCTATCGAATCATCAAGGTTCACATTAGAGGATAACTCGTGAATAATGATGTCAGAGTATTGGTCTGCTTCCATCTGCAGCTCCATGGTGTTTTCTACCATGTTAAGTCTCTGAGTGTGCTGTAGTTAATGGGCATGTCCAGCTTCACTGAACATGTATGCAGTCGACCATGTGACCCTGAAGGTCACTGCAGCCTCTAGGAGCTCCTTGAGTGTCCTCTCCATTGAGCCCTGGTGGATTTGGATGGTGATGATCTCATAAATGTGGTATTTTAGCCCAAGTAGCAGCACACATCTGTACCCACACTCCCTGTGCTTGAAGAGCTGCTCTACATCTCTTATTAAAAGCAGTCAGAGAGTCTGAGACTTGAATACGTGTGTTTCCTTTTCCTGCTTGTTTTTCCAGGTACATCTTGTTTTTATATAATCAGAACATGGATTGTTTTCAATGAATGAGCAACTTACCAATCAGTGTTGCGGCTCAAAAAAGAAATATATAATCATCAGCAGGTTGTTTAGATTAATTTTTTTTTCCTACCATACTTCCAACATAGCAGATGCACCGAACATAATGCAACTAGTTTTTATATATCTAAGAAAAGGTGAACTTATACACACTGCCCTTAAAAATTAAAGGGAGACTTTTTTATTGGGCCTGGCATGAATTGAATTAAACCTGTCTGATAATTTTCTGGTTGGTTAAGCAGCTGAGGGCCTCGTTAATCAATTTCAGCTGTATTGGTGTTCATGAATTAACAACAGGTGCACTTCAGTCTGATTTTATGGTGTCTACACAATTGAATTTAGTTACAAGAGAACATAAATGGACCGCTAAACTATTTCTTCAGTTCCATTAAAAACAAAGCATTAATCCTACAAATAAATTTTAATGTTTTCAGGCTATACAGAACAAACAGAATTATAACAGAATTTTACACAGAAATATCTTGAGCACTTAACATTTGAAACTTTTTTCTAAATTTCCTTTGAGAAAACTAAATTGCATAGAAGTAATGTATAAATGGTATGAACGTGTCTCTGTTGTCATCTAACTGTAAACTCAAATTCAATCACGCTGAGAAAAAAAGGTTGAAGTTTTTGTGTAAATTCAAACTCAAATTTTATTTATTTGTATAGTGCCGTTAATTTGACCAAAACACAAGGTTCTCAACATAAAAGTAAAAAAAATACGTATTAAAAACACAAAAAACAGTGTTTAACCCTGCGTAGCACTTGCTGCTAATACACAAAGTGTCAATTATGTCATTATATAAAGAAAAAATGATGAAAGTCCTACAAATGTATTTTGTTGTATATATCCGCCACGTCCTAAAGTCCTGTCAGTGAAATATTGTCCGACTCTAAACTGGTCCGTGAACACTCAATCTACACACGCTACATTAGCATCATGCTAATCACCAGATGCAACGCGGCTTCATCAGCTGAAACTAAATGTAGCACAGAGAAAATTAGGGGACGTGACCGCGGAGGTTTGGTGTCTGTCTGAGCATTTGTTTACCTTTCGTGCAGACAAAGGAGGTGGAGTACAGAAGTGGAGAGCTATTAAACACAAGTGATTATATACACACATTTACTCCCCATTTGGTGACTCACTCTCCAACATTTACTCGCCAAATAGGAGAAAATGCTCACTACTGGCGAGTGTCAATTTCGGACACAATTCAAAGTATTATGTATTTTTCAATCGATAATTCAATTTGCAAATTCATCATGCAATTTGAAAATTCATTTATCATTTTGCAATTTAATATTCAATTCAGGCTTACAAAATGATCATTCATTTTGTAATTTACAATTCAATATGCAGTTTGACCTTTCATTTTGAAATGCATTTTGCAATATACAATTCAATATTCAAAATAGGCTTTTATTATGAAAATACATTTTACAATTTGCACTTCAATATTAAAATTTACAATTCAATATCACATTTTTTTTTAATAAAATATTGAATAAAAACAAAATCAATTGCTTTGTATATTGTCATGGGTTTTTGATGTCATAATTCAAATGATAATTCATTTTGTAATTTACAATTCAATATTTAAAATGACATTTCAATACATGGTTTGGTTCAAAATAATTTTAAAGTAACTTTAAATCTATTGCATAGTAAAATCCCACGCTCTGTTTGTTTCAAATCTCAATTCATCATGCAAAACAGCGCCCCCCCCCGCTGTAATGCATTCTCAGTTTTATCCACCCGCTCAAAGTCTGTCAAAATTCAAACTACTTTGCATTCTGTCAGACGCTCATCAGGGCGGGGCCTTCCACCCCTATATATGCTAAATCCCGCCTCCACTTCCTTTCGACCAATCAAAAAATAGTAAAGACTCAGCTAATCAATGGAGTTGTTTGTTGTTGGAGGTTACAGAAGAGAATGCTATCTGCTAAAGAGTTAGCTTCTATCTGGATGACTTACACTACAACCGCTGTGTGACAGCTCAAAGAGATTTTGGAGCACAACTTTAGGGCTGCTGTGAACTTTAAGACAGCGGTCCCCAACCCTTGGGCCGCTGACCGGTACCGGTATCGGTCCGTGGCTCACTTGGTACCGGGTCACAGACAGAAAAAAACGTGCGGTCGGGCGCGCTAGTTCAATGATTTTAACAAGTCTAAAGGTTTAAACTTAGCCTTCGTGGTTAAATTCTTCTTTCACTTCAAAGTAGATGCTAATCAAACGCTAACTTTAGCCGAGTCTGAATTTTAAGGTGTCATGGATAAATAAAGCAAAATAAAACGACACAACCATCGTAAAACGGGTATTTTCTGAATATAATAATAAACGTGAATCCACCGTGTCTTCATCTTTATTATCTGTGTTTGTGAAACATTGGATTGAAGACTGTCGCCACGTTTCATTACACAGAGCGGGTCCTGAGAGCTGATGTCTCCAGAAATCCGTTTTTGTCGAGGAAGACTCGGCTTTGTCTGTAAACAGCAGATTTTTATCTGTGAAGTTGAAGGTCCCGCTTCAGTTCTTCAGGGGTTCTTTCCTGCCCAAAAGAGAGGTTCTGAATACGTCTTATTGTTTTGTTTTTGTTAGGTTGGAGCTCCGAACTAAGTAGCTAGCTGCTCTCAGTCAAGAGACCAACACGGATGTAGAGAGCGACGTCTGGGAGTTTTTTTTTAAATAGAAGAGTAGCTTCTATCTGTATGACTACTGTAACCTATTGACTGTAAAAACAATGGACAGAGCGAGCAATGAGGTCCCCCATTGGAAATGCATTCCCTCCACTCCTCGTGAAAGTAGGCCGCCGCTTTCACCGTCACTTCCTGAAACGGCTATCGCCATATTGCAAACGTCTGCAACCCATCTTCAGCGATTGGTCTGAGTCGCTGTGAGTCATGGAATCTACAGGAAGTACTGTCACCAATCTGGAGTGAGTTTATTGTGAGTCCCCGCCTCTTTTCACGCCTCTACTACGAGACCGCGGATGTAAACAGCTTCTACTGTAATAGCACCGGAGAATTGTACAAGTCATTGTTGAAGCCTTTGAGGGAGAACCATTCCAACATTTGAATCTGTCAGAGGTCCTTTGGGATTTACTTACATTTATTCCTTTTTGTCGAGATAAGAGGAGGGTCAGGTGACGCCGCTGCAGAACGGCGTGCGGCACCCCCTCGCGGCCCGCACTGCCGCAGCTTGTCACTTCACATGCGCTACCACGTTACAGTCTGATCAGATGCACGTGAGAAGCGCGTTCAGCGGTATTTAAAATAAATAACCATTCTAACAAGTGAACAGCTCGATCTTTTTATCTGTTTGAAAATATGATAACATACATTGAAGTTTGTCTCGCGCTCCTCAGACGGCTGTGTCTATTTCAGGCTGAAGCTGGAAAAGTGCGGCGAAGATGAAACTTTGGTTGGTGGTTTTATGGAGGAGCTGTACCATTCCGTATGATACGCAACTTATTATTTATAAGCTACAATCAAAACAGTGAAAAAAGAAAAACGAACGTTAAACAGACAAAAAAGTCCAAAGCACATAACCTCAGAGTGAAATCTATTTCTACAGAGTAAATCCTCATCTAAAAACGTCGACAGCATGCTCCTCTTGTTGTTTCAAACTGCTGCATCGGTACATACCATTGAGGAAAACAACAGTAGGACAATGATTGGTACATTGTTGAATTGTAAAGTAGGTGTTAAAAGGTCTTCACTTGGCTGTTTGTTTAGGACTGTCATGGCGCCTGTGTACGGCAATGCCTCCGCTCCTGCTATGTAGATTGTTTTTTATTGTTTTTACTACATATGTGATCATATCATCCCGTTTGACAGACGGATATGTTTCTGCTTTGCGGACCTACGGTCGTGACTTTCTCCTTCACATCAAAGACCAAATGGAGTTTCTGTCTGGGACATGGGATGGCTACAGACAAACATTTCCTCCACCATTCGTTTGCGCGCCAGGATCATTAGATGCCCTGTTGCCACCTCGACCTACAGGAAGAAGGAGAAAGCAGAGAAAGAGAGGTCTTAGGGCTGGACTCCAGGTAAAGTGTAGACGAGCCTTACACTTGGGAATTACCGGCCCGGACCAGCGTTATGGGAAACGCGCAAGATGTCTGCGCTTGATTCCCCTTCAGGAAAATCTCAGCGGCGCGACCCCGCCGCTGTCATCGCCTGCTCGGATTATCCCGGCTACTGCTCTGGAGCCTCTACAATGTCGGCGTTCTGTCCTCTGGATCCCGCCACCTTCCTGTACTTCCGTGTTTACACCGGTGTTCTCGCGGCTTCCACTGCAGCGGACACCCAGCTGGAGGTC
>NC_050524.1:26230783-26235002 GCF_002922805.2 Oryzias melastigma | reverse complement strand
GGGTTAGAGTGCAGGAGCTCTCCAGGTCCTAGCGCTGGCCGGTTCTAGCTCGCAGCTCGGTGTTTGGAGACCCGTCCGTGATCTAGTGAGAGCAGCCGGTGAGTTAAAGGGCGGGACGCCCGCGAGCGGTATGGAAAGGCACGTATGAGAAAATCCGCAATTAATGTGTCAAAAAAATTGTCGGCGTCAAGCACATGTCAGATTAACGCGTTTTTAACGCGACAAATCTGACAGCCATAATATATATATGTAGTTCACCTTTCGGCTTATCCCTTTCGGGGTCCCCACAGCGTAACAGCACCCACTGTTTCGCATCAGTGATTTGGCAGAGTTTTTATGCCGGATGCCCTTCCTGACACAACCCTGTACTTGAGGGGCACAGGGACCCAGTTAGGCAGCAGCGTCAAGGGTCTTGACTAAGGACCCAATCTGGGTGGAGATCAGTGGACAACCCTGGGAATCAAACCCAGGGCTCCTGCGTGTCAGCCCGTCACCTAGCCCACTGAGCCACCCGGCCGCTACATATAAATATATATATATATTCGTCTTAATTTAACACAAAAAGAGATTAATTCACACATTGTTTTTGTCATTAAAGTAATTCTTGACACATTTTCCACTTCTTTTAAAGTAAAACTTTTTCCGTATAATTTCTTATGTAAGAGTTTCAGATCATTTGGTCACTTGGTACCAGGCTGCATAGAAAGAATACATCATTTTGACTTTTCTGTCTTATTTAGCCTTCTGATGAAGGTTTTACTTTGAAAAGCTACAAGGTTCTTCTTTCCACCACATCTGACTATTGATTCATGTCAGGACAGCTGCCTGCCATGTGTCCTCCTTAAAGGGGCTGCTCTGCTCAATGACATGACTGCTGAATAAATTAAATTAATTTAATCAAATAAATGTACTAGTCCTTACTAAAATAAAACTGTGCTTTTCTTTCTAATGGAGGACATAGATAAAATACTGTAATTTAAGATTAAAACTGCATGTCTTAACATTTCTTTATTCAGATGGTGTTGGATCATCCCCGGGTTTAAAAAAGTTAAAGTTTGTGATGCAGCAATTGTAATGGGCGGGCCAAAGTCTCTCTGCGCCGCACCATTCTGGTCATCCACTTACAGACAAATAGATCCATGAACGTCTTTGTTTTCCTCGTCTGAGCTGGGATCTTGATCTAAACTGTACGACTCGATAGCTCTAATATCAATGGCTGTTTTTTGCTATGCTAATGTTAGGTTGGGGATGTGAGGAGCTTTAAGCTATCTGGAGAGATTGTAAACAAAGGGATGCTGGAACATAAACATTGGGTTACTTCCACACCAACAGGCCCGCCCACAACTCAGAGGGGAATTTCTAAAAAAGCTGAGTGGGACTAGGGATACGACGATATAAAACCATCTTACAATCTCCAAAGCTGACAATCTGTCATTTTTGAGAGATCATTTTATCACGATCTTCTACGAAAAGCTGCAAGAGCGAGAAGGTAAAAGCTTGTTGACCGCCTGTCCTCCATTGAAATAGCTGCGTTCTGCTGCCATGACTCAATGTATAGCAATGGCGCCTGTACGCGCGCACGTCTCCGTCTATAGCAGCGTATAGGCAAGGGCAAATCCAGTAATATATATCAATGCTTGTAATACATTTGAAATTAAAATTTGAATAAATATAAATATTTGTTTAAAATGTGTTTACTTCTTTCAACTATAATCGTTATAATTATATTTTTGTCAATTCGAATTTATTTTAAAGAAATCGTGATAAAATTGAAATCCTGAAATAAAATTGAAAAAAATCGTGATTTTCTTTTTTTGCCATATCGCCCAGCCCTAAGTAGGACTTTACCTTTTTCTTTAAACGTCAAAGTGTAAGCCAACAAAAAATGGACAACAACCTAATCCTGGCATTGGCCGGTCCTTGAAAATATTGTCTGACATTAAACCAGTCCGTGGGCAGAACAAGTTGGACTGCTAGTCTGGTGGACTTGGTCGAAATGGGTAGAGAACACTAAGAAATTGATGTGGTCATGTCTGCTTTAACACAAAACTCAGAAGTGATTTATGGAACGAAGCACGCTACTCATTTAGTTTCAAACCCTAATCATTATGGGGGGGGGGTCAAATGATTTAAACTAACTACAAATAAAGACAATTAAGACAATAGTTTATTAAACTGAATCCTGCAGCTTTTTTTCCTTCACAAGTTTCTGGCCTTAACCCTTCCGCTCTCTTTGGGGTCCAGATGACTCCACCCACATATTGATGTGTGATTCCTTCCATGACAAATGTGGACAAATGTGGACAGGATTTTATGTCTGCCATGGACGCTCACAACTATTTAGCTTCACTTCCAAACAACGATGTTCTTACTCGATGCAGGAAAGTTAACATTTCTCCATGTCTGCAGAAAGACTTGATCTCTTTAGAGAGCAGATGTTCCTTCAGCAGAGACATTTCAGTCTGATGGGGTCGAGGTCACAGGGATGCACACGAAACATTTAGAGGAAACGCCCATCATTTTTACTCCATCATTATAGAGGATCATCTATTTTGTGTTTGCACTAATGTTAGCTTAGCTTACCTACATGACTATCCCTCTTCATTATTATCGTACTCAATCACAACGTGCTTTCTGTTCAGGTGCTCATGCATCGTAGTTTTGCGCTAAAATTAAAAAAAAATAATCATAATAAACAAGTTGCTAGCTATTTCAGTAGTTGATTATTCGTCGACTAATTGCCTAATCGTGGCAGCCCTAATGTGAACCCTTTCTGTGTGAATGTATCCCTAAAGCGACCTCTTTCCATCATGCATGTGGCTGTAAAGGAGAGAGCTGCTGTCTGAGGCATCATCCAACAGTTCTTCAGTTTTTATGAAAACCCAGTTCACAGCAGGATGAGGTTGAGTTGAAGTTTTTAGGTTAAATTCAGTTTTTCTTCTTCTCTGATTATGATCTTTAGGAATAATCAGCCAGAAGAGAATTAGTAAAACATCTTGTCAAATGCATTTTCTGCATATAATTGTGTCTCTGTTTTAAACTTAAGTTTAGACCAAGATCAAAACAAGTACATGCATATCCGCATGCATGCATGTTCTCAGATCTCAACAAACACAGGGGTCTTTTTGCCTGTAGAGCTTTCTAAAAGCAAGCTCTGCTCAGATCCACTGGGTCCTGATGGAGTCACTTAGTGATTTTTCTGTGCGTTTATTGCAGAGTGAATGTTTGGATCTGGGCCCGCCTCTCAAGAAGCATCTCCACCATCCTCCTGAGATGACCCAACAACTTCATACTATTAATCATGTGGGACACAATAGCTGTAAAGAGTAAAGATATAGTTACAAAGTAAATGGATTAGAGGATAGTGAATTGCCTTATTGAAGTATTGTCAGGCAGGAAATTCAGGGGCAGATGGCTGTATGGCAGGTGGGAGGTGGAACCTGTGACATCCTGGGGAAAGATGAGCATAAAAATGTGTTTTTATTGTGTCAAAAGAGGCTTTAATTCTGCAGGAAGGAAATGCTCCTCAGCCCAGAGGAAATCCAGCTGCAATGGATCCAAAATGGGGTCGCTGTCATTTTCTCATTCTCGTCTTTGTGTCGGCAAGTGGAATCACATGACCTTCAGTGTTTATAAGTATAGCTGTCCCTGGTTTACAAAAGCCCACAGACACGTTTCCTCTCCTCTCAGCGTCAGACATCCAGGAGAAATCCCTCTAAGGTGTTCATTCCAGCTGTCAGGCATTTCAGGGGAAGACAAAAATGGGAAGGACTTCACTTTTTTTATTTAACTTTATTAGATTCAAATCAAATTCAGTGTTTCTGCTGGTGTTTTGAGGTGAATGATTTATTGTATCTTTGTTTCCCCATTTTACTCCTGATGCTTTAAGAATTTGATAAGGAAAAAGTGCTGCAAGATGTGAGGAAAACCTGTGATGAGGTATTTCAGTGAACGATATAGCAATGATGATATAAACAAATAGTAAAATGAGCTATATCATTTCCATTTTACTGCAACCGTTTAATGTAAATAACAGTCAACATAAATTATACTGCAAGTTTTGTCTCATTAGGAGCACCTGTATGTCGGGGACACACCCCGAAGAACAGTCATCTGCCTTTCTGGTAATATTCATGGTAGCAAACCTGTTTTTAGAGTTTCTAACATGTCTGTGTGTCATTTTTCTTCTGAAAGAGAACAAATGTAATAAGAAATCATT
>NC_050524.1:26209836-26230757 GCF_002922805.2 Oryzias melastigma | reverse complement strand
CAAATGTAATGAGAAATCATTTTGTTTTCGTATTTCTGAGTATTTCTCCTTTTAAATCAATCAAACTGTCTTGGATAGACTCTGTTTGAATTTATGATCTTCTTTATGTCACAACAGCTCTGCTGCACATGCACTAAACCCTCATCTGTTCCTAGTGTGTCTAGTTCAGGTTCTGGAGAAGAGAATATGGTATCTTCACATTGACTGCAGTCAAATGAGCCGCCGTTCACATTTCTGTGGTCAAATCAGCATCACTGGATTTTTGGTGTGAGTTTCATCCAATACTTACGGTAGCAGGACTGAGAACGCTGGAAAATCTCCACCAGACTCCACGGAGCTTCTTGATGTGACCACGGAAATGTGAACGGCGGCTCATTTGACCGCAGTTGGAAAGGATTGTAAATCAATGAAAGAGCATTTTGATGTTAGCTTTGATTATTTTATCAAGAACTCTGAGAAACCAATGATTGAATGTATTGATCACAGTCAATAAACATTGGAGAATTAGCTAAAAGAGTCTTTGGTGAACTGGAAGGAGAAAGAATCAGGATTTTGGAGGAAGTTCTGTCCATGAAGATCTTCACTTAGGTTGTGGGATTTTGGTTAAAAACTTCCTAATCATCGTTAAAACACTACTGGGAACGTTTTTTTAAATAAAACAATTGAAAAAATATAACTTGTGGTCTGTGCTTGAAAACGACATAGGGGTTTCTCTGTATATGCATGTGTGTACCATCAGGTAACCATTTATCATGGACTACACTGTCTTTTGTGATATTGCACAAGCTGATCTCACAGTATTGATTCATTTTTGATTTATTGTGCAGACCTAATGGAAAAGTTGACATGAAAACGTTTGTAAAATGACTTCAACTCATTACAGATTTTAATTCAAAATGTTTCTATTAAAGTAGCATTTTTGTTTTACAACAAATAATTTATTTGGAAATTCATAAGTCCCAGCTGCAATCTGTGACTATAGCAAGGCAGTAACTGATGCTTCATCATTTCTTTCCTGGTCACTGAGAATTAAACAGACTTTCTTCGATGCTTCTAAAAAAGATTCTCCAACGTGGAGAAGACAGTAGTTTGTTTATGAACCGTCTCACAAAAGATGTGGCTGTCAATAGTTATGAATCTATCTACTCCTTTTCCTCCGACTGATGGAGCTGGTAACTCTTCACTCTTCAACTGAGCTCATCTACAGCTTTGAGAGGTAAGCTCAGTGAAGAAACCTGCTCTAGTAACAGAACAAAGACAGAGTAAGGACTAGGGATGCCACGATAAGTTAAATAATTGACGACCAATCGACTATTGAAATAGTTGACGACTAATTTAATAATCGATTAGTTGTTACTTTATATTATATGGAGTCAGAGTATAGAAAAGTTGAACAAAGTTGTGAGCGTTCAGCACCAAAAAATGTACTTTTTCATATTCGAGTTAGTGAAATCAAAACTTTATCTCTAGTGAAAAATAGTTCCTTGTTCCATTAGATTGAATCTTGTTTAATACCAGAAACTAATGAAGGACAGAAGCTGAACGATTCATTAAAAGTTTAATAAACTGTCATCTTCACTGTCATTATTTTCACTTAGTTTAAAGCTAATGATGGTTAAGATGTGTTTTACATCCACTTTGTGCATGACCTGATTAGTCGAGTAATCTGGAAAAATAATTGATGATTAGTCGACTATTAAAGTAATGGTTTGTGGCAGCACTAGACAGCACCAGTATGAATGCAGTAGCATCTCAGTCCTGTCGCCCTGAAAAAGTCTTCACTCAGCCTGCTTCTTCCCTCAGTCCTCTGCTCCAGATCCAACGATGTTCTCCTGTTTCCCGTTAGGGTGGAGAGGTCCACAGACCAGGTCATCAAGCCCGTCAACGTGGAGGCCTTATCCAAATGGGTTGGAAAGATCCCCCCCGACGTGGTGAGGGACATGGCCGTCATCGCCCCCATGCTCTCCAGGCTGGGTTACGACCCGCACGCCAACCCCCCCAACTACGGCCAGCCCGACCCTAAGGTTCTGGACAACACCAGGAGGGTGAGTGCTCTGCCGCTTCCTGTGTGGAGGGGTTGGACCTCACATCAGGTTAATAGAATGTGGGCCTTGATTCACAGAACAGCAGTTATCTTTGCTGCTTTCTGCCTGTTTGACACGCCAGCCTGAAGCTGATGGGCTCTTAGGATAAGATAGAATAAAGCGGCTGTTGGACTGATCCACTTTAGCCGATGGGTTTCTGATGAGTTTTCCGTGTCAGCTCGCCCTGTGAAGATGAATGGAGTTCACTTCCATGACCGTCTGTCTCTTTACTGTAGGATTTAGGGCAAAGGGTTGGTGGAGACATGGCAGCTGGGAGGTTTGATACTCACTAAATAAACTTGAAAAATAACATTCAGGAAGAACATTTCTGATCAAATATGGATAGATAGATGTGATTTCAGCAATCCCACAGTAGTGAAAGAACTGAGCTATTTTTTAAAATAAACGTCAGTATTCTTTTGAAGTGATCTTTCTGTTCATCTTTTTCTCAGATGTGTTTCAGAGGCTTGTTGCAGCCTGACGTGTCTGACAGCAGTAAACCTCCTCCACCCCTCTGACAGATGGAGCACTGACTCACTCGCTGTACCTGCCACAGCCTTTGTCAGTGCTTAAAATAACTCTGTGATGTCACTGTGATGTCATCAGGGTGCCTTGAACAGGGATGTGGACAAGTGTCTAACACTTGCATTGATTAAGGCATTGTTTAGGTAGTTTATCGGAAAACTTTTTCTAAAGGAGGAATGAGTGTGTCTACATGTCAGGGTTTTTTCAACAAAGACTTTTGTTCTCACTTTCTGAGATGTTAACAGTATCTGGAAAACCTTTGATTATTATTGTGTTGTAAAACCCATTGACTGTATAAGAGAACTGGAAAGAGTGACCCCTCCCCCTGGTGTAAAATCCCATAGACTTCTATAGAGAGATAAACAGCCAGTCATTCTATTGGTCAGAACAAACATTCTTGATCTGATACTTTTCTAGTGTTTTTTCATATTTATCTGTATCATGATCTGTATCTCGTATGCTTCAATGAAAGAATGAGGTCTTACATTAAACATTGAAAGTTTTTGACAGATTTCATGAAGCCTCCTTTCATGTGGTAGGGGCGTGGCCTTTCAACAAGCTGACTCCTGATTGGTGAGAGTGTTTGTCATAGAAATGATGACAAACCAATCCCTGCTGACAAAGTCTGGTTCCAACATGGCAAATGAATTGACTTCGTTTGGTTGGAGTTGGAAGTAAACCATTTTGTTTGGATGATGTCACTCCCTCCAGCTCTCTGATAAATCAATGATGAAACCTGTCTTCCACACTGGAATAACTGGCTAAGACCAGCAAGGAGGACATTAGATTCCAGGGGTAAAATCAGCCGTTTTCTTCCTTTGAAAGGTCTGACTATGTGCTGACAGCCTGTGAATGTCTGCACAGGGCTCAGAAATGTTTCCTCACATTGAAATGAGCTTACAGTCAAAACATGCTGACATGACAGAAGCTGTTTAGTCTACCAAGATCCTCAAACCTTGATGGTTCTAACCAGCAGAGCTAAACGTTGTGTACATTATTAATTTCCCCTTTATCCTCTTACTTATCTTAGGGCGCCCCTCTTTCTGCTTGAACAGATGTAGCAGACACGTGACTGACTCGTCTGTGTTAGTGTAAAGAGACTGAGGAGGCGGGCTGACAGGGATCCACTAATCCTTTGGTTCCCACAGACCTTGTAGCTACAAAAACTTGGTGATGTTGCAGGAACGTTGTGCTCTTTGTTGTTCTTCTAGTCAGATGTCCAACCAGGCTGTCAGCCTTGTTTTCATGGCTATTTTGGGAGTACACTATGTTTTATTAAACTCTCCTCCTCTGGCAGGGCGGCTGGTTGACACCTGCAGCTTCTCCACCACATTCAGCTTTATTTTTATCTCTCAAGGACCGTGGAGGCCAAGGTTTTAGAGTCCCCTCCACTTCATGGCTGATTGCTGGTGTTAGTGCTTGGTCAGAGAAGTGCTTGGGTCAACATGTTAGTAAAAAAGAGATTTGAGGAACTCAGACTTTGCTGTAAATCATCAGGACAGGAAAAAAAGCGTTCCCTTTTCCTGTGCAGAGTTCAGCTGAGAGCCGAGGAAACGAGGCGCCTCACTTTCCAGCACCGCTCTCAGTCTGGGAAGGCTTTGGTTTAGAAATGCCAAATTGAAGTCATTCTTGACATCAAGTAAAGTTGGAAAATGATGAGAGGCTTCTCTGTGAACTGAGATAAGAGTTGAGTGTTGATGCAGACTGAATGCCTTTGCTTTTTATCCCAGCCGTCATCTGTCCCAGATGAGCGGCTCTCCAAATGTTTGTCTGCTTTCTGCTCCCACGTTCAGATCTGAGCCTTTTCCAGATATCTGGATTTCATTCCTGAAACATCGTGTCTGTTCATCCTGCAGGCCAAGTCCTTGTTCATTCCTCAAGCAAACATGACATGCAGACCTCTGCTCTGTCACAAATTAAACTTTTAAAGTCATTCTTGGGTGTGTCAAAACTTTTTAGGGAGGCAGCTGCATCACACCCCCCAGGTCTGCCGTGTGGCAAAGTCAGTCCACTTACAGAAAAAAAACACTGTAAATCCTTCCATCCATTTTCTAAACCACTTTATCCCTTTCGGAGTCACAGGGCTGCTGGAGCCTAACCTGCCCACTCCTGGATACACCTGGACAGGTCACCAGTCTGTTGCAGGACCACAATCACACACCCATACACTCTCACATTCACACCAAGAGACGATCTAAATCAGGGGTCACCAACACGGCGCCCGCAGGCGCCAGGTCGCCCTCAAGCACCACATAAGTCGCCTGCAGGTCTCTTCTAAAAATAGCACAACTCACTTGTGAGCTGCTCGAAAATTACATTTTATTGTGATCTAAGTTTTTTTAAATCACACTTGCCTTTACAAAGAATTAAAAACTTAAATATCTTAAAAATATTTGTTCATTATTGCTGAAGCCAAAAACGGTCTATCCCACTTTATTTATTTTTAATCGTTTAATCGAGATAATCGGTCCCCTTCTCCCTTTCCCGCATGGGGAGACCTGAACTGAGACCTTACCTGTTTTAAGATTCTTTATTTTGTGGTTAACAACAACAATAGAAGAAAACACTCCACAAAAGTTGTTTTTGGTCAATTCTTTGACTTATTAGCGGAGCTGCGCTCCTCAAACGCCTGAGTGAACCCGCCCCCTCCCTTTCTTTCACCCAAAAGATGCTTTCACATTAACTCTGACATTTCACGAATTGGATTTTTGATAATTATCTTTAATGGAAACACAATTTCTAAAAAAAAAAAAAGAAAAAAAAATCGCATTTTTCGAATTGAGTTTATGCGCGTAGAGGAGCTGGTTTTGGAGGCGTATTGAAATGGATGGACATTTTTCTCAGAACTGTAATGGAAATTGACTTTTTTTCTGATTAAATGCGCTTCTGAAGTGTGTGTCTGAGTACAGCACAGTGGGCGCCACGACAGATCAGCGTCACAGCTGATCGTGCATCTCCTCTGTAAAATCAATAACCAAGATTTCCTCATCGCTTCATCTGCAGACGCACTTCTGCAGCCTGAATACGATGTAAGACTCATCTCGAATGAAGTGACAAACTTCAATGGATCTAGTCGTGTTCTTTCTTTTAAATTCCACTGAACAGACTTCTGACTTGCATCTGAGACTGTCAGTGGACTTGCTGCACGACCCAGCGCGGCACGCGCGCACCACACTACTGTGACGTCACCCAAATGCTCTTTTTTAGTGAATCAAATAAAAAAAAAAAAGAACACACATCGCCGTGTTTTTCATGACTTATCGCGTGAGTTGGTTTGTGTTTTATTGCATTATTATGAAACCGTTTCATTGCGACACTGTTTTTTCTAAATTCCTAGAATTTGGTTAAAGTTTCATCTGTAATGGGAACAGAAGGGCTGCTGAGTGTTTCTGCATGGTGCGTTCACTGAGCACAGGATATCGGCAGTAAAACGAAGCAGTTTATCAGAGAAAACATAGAACACCGGCACTGATCCGGATATAATCGATTGATTAAAAAGTGTCGACGTTTTCTCTGGAAAACTGATTTGTTTTGCTGCGGATTGTTTAAAAAGGACAAAGTTTGTAGCGGACTGAGTTGGGCCGAGTGGCTGTTTGGGTTTGCTTATGTCCAGAGGTCAGTGAACGCACCATGTGCAGATTCTTGTCTGGGATCTGTCAGTCAACCTGTTCGGAGGTTTAAGGAAAATAAAGGGACGGGTGCATGAGACTGAATTAAAGCATTTGAGGAACGTAGGTCCACTGATAATATTTATAATTAATTAATTAATAATTGATTAATAATAGTAATAATTTTGTTAAAAACATTGCCTTTGGTCATTACCTCAAAATGCGACAAGATCTGTTGAGATTAATAAAGTGCTGAATATTGATATCTGTTTCCTAGCTTGTTGTCATTATTGATAACTATGGTGAGAATACAGAGTCTTTACATAGAGGATCATTATTATTATTAATAATGTAGAACTAAAGGCAAATTTGTTATTTTAAACTGGTAGCCCTTCATATGACTCAGTACCATGAAGTAGCCCTCAGGTTCAAAAAGGTTGGTGACCCCTGACCTAGAGTAACCAATTCACCTATGAAACATAAAGCCCACGCATGCACAGAGGGAACATGCACACTCCACACAGAAAGGTCCCCAGCTGGGGCTTGAAGCAAGGCCTTTTTACTGTCAGGCAAGAGTGCTAACCTCTGCACCACCGTGTAGCCCAACAATTTAAAGTTCTTTCTCTTTTAACCCTCAAGAGTCCAGGATATATTTGACCATTTAGATTTCTATTTCCACCTTTTTTTTTATTCACTTTCATTTTTATTCAATAAAAGGAAAAACATGCAACAACCTTGAGTTGCTAACTCAAACATGAAGAAAAACACAAAACATTCTGCCAATTTAGGATAGAATAGGAGAAGATTGGGAAAGAAAACAAAAATGTACAATTCCAAACATCAACCAGCGTGAATGAGCACCATACCTCGAGGATGAGTATTTTTATTGATATTAGATAGATTTTGTAGTCAGTAATTATACTATTTTTAATGTAGTTTTTAAATCTTAGAAACTTGATATTGACACAACCTTGGTTGATCTCATGCTTTCATCACAACCTTCCTTATGTAACTTCACATGTTTTATCATGTTAGCTGGACTGTATCAAAACATGAGACCTACGTTTACACAGGATCTGAGAGGATCAGTTTTTTACATTTTATTTGTAAATGATACAAAATGGCTTAACTACCGTTTTGTAATGAGAATGTATGGTATAGCTTTGGTAAAACTTTGGAGAAATTCTGCTAACAACAAAGTAAAATTTCAACCTTTTTGATGAAAATGCAGTCCAGGTTTCAGGCGTCTCTGTTCCTGGAATTGGTTTCAAAATGAGATAGAAGCACAAACCCCTCCTAAAACCTCCCAAAAACCATGTTTTCAGCTGAGCACACGTAAACACATCACATGTTTTTTGTAAAAAAAAAGTTATACACAACCTAAACACAACGATTTCAGGCTGATGAGGGCACTAGGATGATGCTCTTCCAGAAAGACGACTTCAGTCCAGACGCCATGACTTCACTGCAGGATGAAAAGAAAACTTCATTTACAACTTCAAACATAAAAATGCAGGAATGTGTCTTTTATATTAACTATAAGACTCAACAGGATCATGTGATGACTTTAGTATTTAGTAGTATTTAATTTGTTGTGCTGCTACCACAGCTGAGTTTCCCCCTGGGATTAATACAGATCATCTTAATCTTAGAACTCAATGGGAAAAAGGGCTGATTCCAGGATTCTCCTTCAAGTGAGTGGTAATGTTCTGGCTTTAGGAAAACTGAAAGACAGTTCAGTTCAGTTCTAAAAACTGAAATGAGTGAACTGGAGTTTCTTGGAGCAGAGTTTGAAGTAGTGGGCTGTACAATGAGGGCTCGTCTTTTATTTGTCTTTCCCGCTGAAACCTCCAGGGAGGAGTGGAAATATTGTTATTGATTCAGCGGTTTATTAAGTTTCAGATTTGTGAAAACAGTCCAGTTTATATCCTGAATGAGGAGATGCTCTGACCTCAGAATCTGATCAACTGCAGAGCAAAGGAAAGCTGGACTTCAAAGCACTGAGTCATGATATCTACACATGCATAAGACATGTAGCAGCAATACTGTTGAGGCTGGCACATTTGACCTCCATGTCTGGGGAGGAAAACCTGAGAAACAGACACAAAACAGAGTAATTCATACTGTCAGCTTTGTCTCGACTGGAACTCGTAGAGAACGAGGAGACAGCAGAGGTTTTCTGTTTTTAATTCTTAATACAAAGCCTTTTCTTCTCCTCTAGCGTGTGAAGCATCATTTCTCTCTGAACTGTGGGGTCTTTAAACTGACAGAAGTTTTGTGTATTTTTAAATGAGAACCCTAATTTAAAAGAAAAAATATGTATAAATACATTCTTAGAAATTGAACTGATCTTTGCTTAAAACATGGGATAATCAAAGATTGAGTGATTTGGCTTTGCTCTCAGAAAACCACTTTGCTGCTGGTAATGTGAATGTAACTGTTTAACATTTCACTTTTGTCAGTTTCAAACTTTAATTTTGGGAAAACGTCCTCTTCTTAAGGAGGGAAGTTTGATTTTGGGATGGAAATCTGAGAAGTGAATGTGACGTCAAAGTGGATGACACTACAGTGTAAGTCACACGATGACATGGAGAATCTAAACGGAATGGATTCAGGAAGTATTGACGTGAAAGTCAACCACAGCCGGACGTCCTCCTCTTCCATGGATCAATGCCCCCCCAATGCAGAGCTCACAGAGAACAGAGCAGGCTCTGCATGCTGTGCATTGGCATGCAGCTGTCATTGATCCTTGTGTCGGGGTCAGTTTGTCATGTGACCTCGCTGTAAAATGAGAACATAGGAGGACGTTTCCCTGAAAGGTGCTGCCGTCCTCCACATGTGAGCGTGCTGCTCCCTGATGCCGTCTCCACGCCGGTAGCGACGTTCCATAACTGCTCATGCTTTGAAGATGTGTCTGCGGCGCTGTGATGCAGTAAACACCTGTTAGCATGTGCTGCCTCCTCTGGAGACTGAAACAGGATTCTTACAATAGACCCCACTGCCTTATTGATGCGCTCACATCTGCACATCATCAGTGAGGCTTATCACCTTCTCTCCCGACTCAGGCTTCTGTCAGGAGAGGAGGGTCTGACGGCGAAGAGGGAGGGGGGCTAGCTACAGCTTTCAAAGGAAGTTATGCATGGTAAAATAAGGATGCATCTTAATAAACTGAATTAAACAACTGTAGTTGAGTTTCCCTTTTCCTCATTTTTTCTTTTCTGAGTCTTGTTCTCATTAGTGTTTCCTGGACAGAATAACCTGCATTTCATTATTCAACTGCAGCTGCTAATAAAGGAAGGTTAAAAAAAATAATAGGATGATCATCTTTCTCGTTTAGTGTAATCATGTCTCACTTTTTCAACCTTTGAGTTTTGCTAAGTGCGTGACAGGAAGAGCAGTTCACCCTGAAGCCTCCAGAAACAACATTTCCCATTAAACACAATGAAGTCATAGCGGTTGTTTTTGTGCACATAATCATTTAAGACTGTTACTGAACACAGATGGCGTTGCCCTGGGCAACAGTCAACGTCCAGCATTGTTGGCCTTATTCTCTTTGTTGAGCTGAAATGATCTGCATCAGTGGATCTGAGGATGAAGGCTGCATCAGATCAGCCCAGCAGTGGCGGTCAAGCAGGTGTCAACATGTGGACTCTGCTTTGCTAACATGCTTTTCATGAACAGCCAAAAACGTTTGTTTTTAAGCCTCATCATCTTGGAGTTTTTACTCTGAATCTTTTCTTGATTTGAACCAAAAGAAACCCAGCATAAATCGTTTAAATCCTTGTTGTTATTCTTAAATAACTGACAGCAGGGTTTCAAAAACTCAAATGAACATAATATTTAAATTCAGGAGGATGTGCCACAAAGTACAGAAGACTGGAAACTTGGAGGTCAATCCCTGAAAATGATGCAATCCTCTGTAGGTGGAAAGAGGGAACACTAGTGAATATTTTCCACATAAGGAAGAATCCCATCTCCACTAATGAGTGGTGAGAAGATCAAATCATAAATGGCTGAAGGGTCGATTTCTTGCACGTTTCCATGTCTTCTCTCTGTTTACTCCTGCTGTTCATTAATACCAGACGCACAAACAGCTGATTGTTTCAAATGCTGAGCCTCTGCAGGAGTTCATGTCGTTCAGCTGATGACCCACAGACGACCCGTAGCAGTTCACCTTCAGCACCATGATCAGCAGAGGTTCACTGTGGGTTTTCAAACAGGGAGAAAGCGTGCTGGGACAGCAGGTCCTGTGTGTCCTGTCCATGTTCCTCTTTGGATTCATGCAGCCCATCCACTCCAGGAAACACATGTCAAGCTTCAACAAAGGTTTTTGGAAAAGCCTTTGGATTCTTTGATTACACTGGTATGAGCAGAACGATCTAGAACAGAGTTTTGGACCATCAGTTTGTACGTGATTTTTTACACCTGTCTATGGACAACTTCAGACTATGATACAGACTAAACAGACATTTTCTGACAGTAATTATCACAGTTCTCAGAGTCAGTGAACGCACCGGGACTGAAGCTACCACCCCCATTGATTTTGACTGGTCCACCACAACGAGGCAAAAAGTTTAGAAACTGAAATTTTCTGATTTGAAAGCAAAAAAAAAGAATGAAGGTGAAAAAAGGATTTGAAACAAAAAAAAAAATGAGATCAAATTTTGAGTTTTGAAACCTATAAAACAGAACATTTGAAGCTGAAAATAATTGTTCATTTTAGAATAGCAAAAAGTTTTGGACATTTTTTTGGCGGGGGGGGGCAAAAGATGTTTTATTTAGGTCTCAAATAACATTGCCCCCAAAATAACTCCATAAACTTCAGTCTCAGTAAAAAGCAAAAAAGAGCAAAAAACTCATCATCCCCAGATAATATTTAACTACACTCTACTATATTTACGAAGATCGCAAATCAGCCATCTTGGACTTCGCGAATATTCATACTCGAATTTTCGGGAGCAGATTGCGAGTTTTCGAGCACCCGGATTACAGCTGTGGAGCAAGACTGTTCTCATCACTGGAGCTGCAGATCATGACGAGGGACTGACTTTGACTAATCACGAAATTCAACTGTAATAACTCAATTCAACCTGTAGGTGGCAGCACGTAGAAGGTTTATGACCGTTTTTTTTAGAACTAAACACGTTTATTTTAAATTGTCAAATTGTCAAGGACCAATAGTCAGCACTTTTAAACCCTATTTATAGAGGTCAACAGATAAAAAAAGTGGATTTAGGGTTTGATTACTCTCTAAGCTTTAAAGTCCCACCTCTGATCATCTTCTGATCTATTTTTAGAGCCTTCCCAGTGGTTTTCAATGATGATGATGACGATGACGATGCAATTGTTAGCCAAAATAAATAAAACACAGAGTTGTCATGAACAGGAAATAAATCAATAAAGTTCCAAACGGCCTCTGAGTTCAGGTGGTTTTGGGATCCACAGTTGCCCCCTCTTTGTCGTGATTCTGCTCATGTGCATCTTCCTGGATTTGGATCAGATTCAGGCGGTGAGGGTTTGGATGGATCCCTGTTTGTCTCTGTTCAGTAGTCTGCATTTGGAGGCGCCGTCTGCGCTCAGCTCCTCCTCAGCTGGGAGCTGATGCATCACGGAGGTCGGTTCACAGTGAAACACGTGCAGCCAGACGCACGGGGAGGTGGGGGCGGGACAACCAAAACGAGCGAGTCACGGCACAGAAAACCTGCTGCAAACATAGCAGTCACATCAGTGATGAAGTTCTTCACTCAAAGGCTGCCAGGTCCCAAACACTACAGCACAGTTCCAGCACAGTTGCAGTGTTTTCAGGCATAGCTTTGAAGGAAGTTTAATGACAGACGTGTTCATTCAGAGGAAGGAAGTCTGTTCCCTCCTGTCTCTGCTGGTTCACTCCTTTAGAAACTGGTGACTCAGGAGGATTTTGTCTAAATTCTTGTCTTAATAAATAGTTAAACAGAATGACCAAAGTGTGGTTAGTAGATTAATGTTGACCTAACCAAAAGTATGGAGATCCAGTTTAAATAGGAGACTAAAGCAGCTTCCTGTCAGTTTCATTTGAAATGTCAAGTTTTCTGAAATGAAATTTCTACTTAAAGAAATAGATTTGTAAGGACTATTTTAGCCATAACTTTAAATATGTTCTCATTTAAAGCAACAAGCGAATCCTTTGGTGTGGGAGCCAAACACTGGGGCGGACATGCGTGTAATTAAAGACAGGAATGAGTGTGAGTCCAGCTGCTTTGGCAGGAGCAGCTTCCTGCTGGAGCGGTTTGAAGATGACTCCTCTTCCTCCCGTTGGTCTGAGGAGCTCCTCCTCTGCACGTCTCCTGGGGGAGTAGTTTTGTCTAGGAAAGCTTCAGCAGATCTCTTGGGTCATCTGGAGGTCAGGATCTGTTCACCCTCAGGATCCCATCTGAGTGGACAGTCTGACCTGCAGACAGGGGGCGCTGTGCCTCTCTGGTGTTTGCAGGTCTGTTGCATGGACACAGAGAGCTGCTCTCTGCCGTCACCGGGAGGCGGTTGCAGGTTTGGCTCCTCCGATCAAGCTGTCTCTCTGAAGCAGACGGAGCGTGCACGCCTTTCATTCGGACGTTTGCTGTACCTTCCTGAAAGTCTTGATAAGAGCTATTGACCTGTCTGTGTTCAAAGGGCAGACGTGAGTTGACTGAGTGGGAATCCTGTGGGTCACAGATGGACTGAAGAGCTCAAAGTTGTTCAGGCTGACGGCCGAGTACAGAGTGAGACCTGCAGGAGAGCAGAGACAGCTCCACTGTCCTCTGGTCCTGAACTCCCCTTTAACCTCACACTTCCTGTCTTCATCTTCGGCTGCTTCTTTCCTCCATTCATGAGGTTTTACTTCCGGTTTTGATCTGCCTCAGAGTCAGTTCTTCAGCCTCATTCAGCTGAACTGGGCCGAACAAACCAGCTGAGCTCCAACCCAGAACCTGGTTCAGTCCACTCTAGTGTGAATGCAGACTGTTCTAAGCAGGTATTATGAGGGTGATGTAAGTGATCAGCGTTCCTGGTAGTGGGGCAGCGGTTTCCCTCGTGTTTCCCTGAAATGCAGTTTTTGCCTGATCCCATCCAAACTGGATGAAGCTGTGAGTTTTAGGAGTTTTCTTGAACCCAGTCTTCAGGACTGCCTCAGTATGAAGCCGCTGAGGCTGCTGGGAAAAAGCTCAGACTACCTGGTGTCATGACCCTGCTGAGTGAAGAAGGACTTTCTTTCCAGAAAGATTTCAGCTCTTCTGTCCTCCTGGTTCAGAACCTCAGGACTTTGTGTCTCGGGCTTTAAGGCAGTGACGATGACTCTCTGCTGCAGTCTGTGGATGTCCATCTGCTGACTCTTAAGGCTCTAAACCTGGCCCTCTGTTTTCCAGGTCTTTAAAGGTGAATTTCAGCTCCCAGATTTCCTAAAAGAGCAGTCACAGGTACAGTAACACTTCTGCCTGTCACCAAGCCTTCTCCTCCGTCTCCTCTTCCAGATTTAGCCCTTTTCCGATGTGTGGTTTGAGTTGAAGCTTGGTTGAAGCTCCAGATTTCCATCTGCTTTCAGTTCTCCATTTCCTATTTTTCTCTTGAGTTTCTGGCCATCTTGTGCAGCCTGTCGATGTTTTCAGTTTTTGGCTCATTCTTTGTTTGTTCCAGCCTTTCTGTTGATGCTGGGTACCAGCCTCATGCTGGCTCCAGAGCTCTTCTGACCCCTGCTGGTAGCCTGATGAATTTCCACCTGCTCCTGCCTTCTGCTGTTTGACATCTCTCTTAATCCACACAGATCCAGAAGTCTGCAGAGAAGTCCAACCCCAATTAGGACCAGAGGCAGTGCCGGCGCCGCCGTACGGAGGTACAGCCTGAACCCCCACATGCTGAGTCAGCAGACAGTCTGTGAGCTCTGATAAGAGACATGACAATGTGTGAATGTCGTTGGGTTTGAGGACGTGGAGAACTGCTAGAAGTGAAACAGCATTTAGTTTAGAGCGTGTCCAAGAGTGCAGTGTCTGCAAGAGAAACTGATCTCAGATTAGAACTCAAATGCTTTAGTGAATGCATTTATGAAAAGAGGAACAAAACATGTCATTACAAAACAATTTAAAAATATTGTCTCTTCTTTGCTGCATGTATGGTTTTCAGTTCAATCTGCCAAAACATTTTCTGCCCCCTTTAACTCTGTTTTTGAACCAATTCGGGAGCATTACATTTTCCCTCCGTGCTCAAGGCCTGAAGGTGTCATGTAGGAGAAGTGATCCCAGCAGTGGTCCCGAACCTCGTTCAGACCATGGACCACTTTAAATGACACAATATATTCATGAGCCGGTCCAAACGGAGTGGAAGTTGGTGTTTTTAAGCTTCCAGTTTCAGAAAAACTTAATTAAAAATCAAATTTTGTTTAAAAAAAAGTCTTAAAATATCAGTAGATATTTTCATGCTCAAGATAAAGATTCAATGAAACAAAGTTGATGTGTAGAAACAGTTTCTTTGAAAATAAAAAATCCATAAAGGAAACATTAGAAGATTTTTTTGAAGAGTGTTTTAAAATGACATAGAACGTCATTTCAACCCTCAATTCAACCCTCCAATTATCTTTCAGGACACAAAGATTGATGGTATTTTGTCTTTGCATAAATCCTCATTCATCAGGGTTTCTTCTTCAACACAAAGGAACATTTTCTGTGCTAAAGTTTCTGAATGGATGCCTTCAGCCTCGCAGGAAAGTTCTCAAATGTCCACAAATCAGCAACTTTATGTGATTGAATCTTTATTCTCTGTAAAATCTTTGACCTTTGTGATGAAGATTTTCTCTTTAACATCAAAGTGAAGACAACAACTGGACGGTAGCTTCAGCTACGTCTGACTTTTAAGGTGGTATGGATAAATAGAGCAAAATAAAATGACACAACCGTCATAAAACTAGTATTTTCTAAATATAATATAAAGATGAATCCGCCGTGTCTCCAACTTTATTATCTGCATGTGTGTAACAGTTGAGTCTGTTGCTGCCTGTTAGTCAGAGCTACATGAAAACAACTAGTCCATATGTGGAGGAAGACTCCCGGTCTGTCTGTAAGCAGCAGCTTTAATGAAGTCAAAGGATCTTCTTCAGTTTCCTCACTGACTGTTTTCTCCCTGAAGAAACTTTCCAAATATCTTTCATTGTTTGGTTTGAGATACTAGCTTAGTAATTCACTTAGCCCAGTAGGTTGCTGTTTTAAGTCACGTGACCAACATGGTTGTTGTGCACAGAATCTGGAAGGTTCTCAAATGAAAACTTTCTTCAGATCAGAAAATAAACTCAACAGAAATGATCTAAGTTAGCACATTTATTTATTTTTCTCTGTCTGCGGCTCAGTACCAAGTGACTAATGGACCGGTGCCGGTCCGCAGCCTGGGGGGTTGGGCACCACTGAGGTAGAGGGTTGGATTACTCCAGAAACTGAGCAGATTGAAAAGAGAACAGGAGAAAAAGGGTTTTACATCCATCACATGAAAATGATTTCCTTAAGAATTTCTTGCTACATATTTACAAATCAGTAATATTTCTTATTTAATGATTGTATTTGTAAATAAGTGTTTAATCAGATATAGTATTTAAAAACTTTGTCATTTTCAATTCATAACAGATGACTAAAATGTCTCTAATCTCCAAACCGTCCAGCTGCTCCAAAGCTCTGCCAGTGGTGACTGTGGAACTGCAGCAGACGCAGTCATCATGCTGGTTCCTCACAAAGAAGCTGACAGGGTTTCATCTGTTTTATCAGATCTGTAAAATACACATTCTGAAGAAACATTAGCCTGAAGAGGCCCTGAAGAACTTCCATTTCTTCCAGCTGGTTTCTGATGGAGCCAGAGGAGCTCAAAGTGTCCAGATGGAAGGTAAACATTACAGCGTCAGGAAGAGCGGCGTCCCTCAGACGCTCATTTGTCAGGCAGCTGAAGGCTGAGATTTTCTCCAACTCCTAAAATAGCACAGAGAAGAGCATGTTTTCCTCTTATTTGATGCATGTTTTTTCTCCAGAGGTTAAGACTGAGACGGTTCTGGTTCATCAGTGAAGGAGAACCGGAGTGTTCTGCTTTTTGACCTGTTCTCGGGTCTGCTCCATGGTTCTCCTGCCTCTCTGAGAGTCTACGGTTTAAGGAACTGCATCATTTATACTCTTCAGTGCCCCCTGCTGGAAATGGTGTCAGTAGCAGCAGTGATGTGACAATCAGCTGACCAGCAGCCCTTGAGCTTGTTGTGGTGTTCCCACAGGACGGAGCGCAGCAGAGGATTCTGGGTCTCTGGAGGCTGGATTGGCCCTCACCCTCCTTCCTGCTCATCGCCTTTAGGAGAGCTGTCAGCCTTCAATGTCATACCTTACAGAGAACACGCCTCTCAGCACCACTGAATGTCTGCCGATCATCACATCCGTGTCTCATTGCACCCATTGATTCGTAGGAACGACTTTTTTAGAGAAAAACGGATTCTTGTAAGAAACAGCAGAACCTGAGATCAGCCCAAGTATTTATGAATGAGAACTTAGCCTTTGAAGAGATGCAATACCTATTTTAATGTTTAATGTTTTTTTCATGCCTTTTGTATTGTGCAATGTCATGGGTACTGATGAGTTTGATGTAACAGCAGTGATAAACGAAGCTTTTTAAAAAAAAGTTTGTTTGATTTTTTTTTCTGAAGAAATGACAATCTTTCACAGTACATCAGGGTCACATGTACAAGTGTTTGTGTAGTGTTTATGCTGCTCTAGTTTGAGAGGAAAACTATTTACAAGAGGTCGTTCCTGGTCTTCAACAGCTGCATTTCCATTAACTCTGAAATATTACAAATTGGATATTCACTAATGAATTCCTTTAATTGAAACACCAGAATTTCTTTTAAAAACTCTTAATTTATATTAAAAAAGTGCATGTGTTTTGTGCTTAGAGGAGGTGGTTTTTGAGGTGTATTGGAATGGACATTTTTTGTAAACTGCAATGAAAATACATTTTTTTGTTTGCTCTTCTTGGTAGGAAGTGTCTGTCCTGAGCGCTGCTCAGCGGCCGCCACGAGAGATCCCACAGCTTCACAACTCATTAGTGGTTGTGAGTCAAACAAAATTCCTCCGTAAAAATCACCAACCAAGATTTCATCAGAATCGCTTCATCTGTAGCCCCGTTTTTGCAGCTTGCAGCCTAAATAAGACGCAGACGTCTCCTTTGACAGATGATGAGCACGAGTGCCATGACAGAAACTTAAATGGAACTTGTCGTGTTTTCAAACTGAAAAAAGGTCCAGCTGCTTACTTGTTAGAATGACTTTTTTTTTTTAAACTGCTAAACAGGCTTCTCATCTGCGACTGTCATTGGACTAGCTGTGCTGCACGTGCTCCCTTTTAGTGAATCGAATTAAATCCATACGTGGTCATTGCCATGTTTTTGAATGACTTGTCGTGTGAGTCGGTTTGTGTTTATTCGCATTATCAGGATGTAATGGAAAAACTGTCATTACAAAACTATGTTTTACAACATTTCTATAATTTTGATAAAGTTCTGCACATATGTGTAATGGAAACGCAGCTTCTGAGGAGTTGAGCAGGAACAGGTCTTCAGAGAACAGTTTGGAGGGAAAAAGAAACGATCTTCTGCAGGTTTGTTTACAGAACCCTCTGTGCTTTCATTCCTTTCACACATTTGATTTAGGAAAAGACTTGTATAGAAGCATCATTTGTAAATATGAAGCCCAGTTCTGGTCGCTGCACTCAGCATTTTGGATCTAATCTGGATCTACAAACCAAAGGTCAGGACATTCTAGAGGCCAAACCGGAGCCATAAACATGAGAACGGAGCGCTTTGTTGACTGCACAGACACCAGTCACACTACTGTTTTTTCATACTTTTATTAAACACATTACACTCACCGGCCAGTTCATCAGGTCTACCAGTGAGTGTAGATCACACACTAGACTTCCTATTAGAACTTCATGTGAGCATGTTGGAGCCCTACATCACAATCCTGGACCAGTATGGGGCATTTGGGCCACAATGTGAAAAAATACACAAAGGTGGTATTTGATTGAATGAGCTGATGGAAGCAGGCGGCTCTGCTGCTGATGTCAGGAGGAGTGTGAGGTCAGAGAGGAGCACACGGCCGGATGGATCCAGGCAGGACGTTCAAACCTGCAGGCAACAGCGGAAGAGATGGAGCTGCTTGCAGTGATCTTGCATCACTGCTCTCAGGGGGTCTTACCCTGGATTCTGGAGGGAGCTCCTTTCCTGGAAATCCTTTTCTTTTTGCCCTGTGAACACACACCAGACGTTCCTGCTGACAACCTCATCAAAATGTTTCTGTGTGTTTCGGCGGCGCCGCCGTGACCTGCGCTCATACATAATTGTCTGAGCTGGACCAGTCCGGATGCTGCTGCGCGTGGAGCCGCTTCTCCTCGTCGGCCTGGTTGAAGTACTTGGCTTTTTGCTCCTCTGACAGCACACTCCACTGTGGAACAAAAACACACTGTCAACAACCAACACCAGAGCTCCTTCACGATCCGCTGGACACCTCAGGTGTTAAAGGGTTAAATATAGCTGATGGTTTAATACATCTAAGCTTCCTGCTCCCGTAAAGACATAAAAGCTGTCTTTGTGGGGCTGTCAAACAGGGATGGGTGATATATCAGTGCCTGTATCGGCATCGCCCGATAGTTGCACTATTTAAGATTATCGGTGTTGGTCAAGTCAAAATTTCCACTGATGTTTCTCTTACTTTGACCAAGGGATACAGTGTATGGGGTCAATTCAGGATCAGCTTAAAGTGAACAAAATAGAAAAACAGATTGAAAACTTGATAAATTACGACAGAGTATTTGGGCCAATTCATGAAGAAAATTTTATTTTTTAAATTACGACTTCAAATCTCATAAATTTATGAAGAAAAAGTCTTAACAGCTAAATTATGAGAATAAAGTCGTATATTTATGACTTTAAAAGTCATAGGCTACATTTATGACTTTTAATCTCGTAAATTTACAAGAAAAATCTCAAATCGTGATTAAAAGTTGTAAATTTACAAGATTAAAAGTCATAAATTAATGAGAAAAGAACCAAACTTCTGTTTATCAGAGCCGTGCTTGAAGATGAAAGACGTGGAGTATCTTGTGAATCTTGTTAAAAATAAAGAAATTCTAAACCTTTTGGTGATTCAAAATCAAATTATTTCCTGGTTCAGTGTCTGTAGTGCGGATTTTCCTATGTAAAACAAAGAGCTCAGGGATACATGTTCACAGGAGTCCCTTTATTTTGCCTTTCATTTCCCAGAAGCCCTTTCGCCACCTTACGTCATGTCTCCTTCATGCGCAGAAACCAGAAACCAAAGGAGAATGTAAACAGAGCTTTGGGGGGGTTGCCCTAATACTCAATCGTAAAAGATAGACATTGTAACCTAAAAAAAATGGAAAATTTGAAAACAAGACACTGTAAATTGAAAAAAAAAAAAGTTTTAAAATTGTGAAGAAAAAAAATTGAAAATAAAAAAAAATACTGAAAACTTGAATGAAAAACTATAAATGTAAAAAATACCATTTGAAAAATATTTTCTCTATTAGTAACAGCTGCTGTTTTGAATGTATTATTTTTTTTTATGAATCTTCACTTTCAGTCCTCAGTTTTCAGTTTTAATTCTGATTTTCAAGTTTTTGCTGCTGAGATGATCCTATTTTTTAGGGGCGGGTTGGAAATATGTATTCATTGATTTGAATCCACTTAAGCTTAATAGATCAATAATCCACTCACAAAAAATATAAATCAATTTAGCCCATAAAGCTAAAGTCCGCTAGCTTGATGCTAGCGTTTAATGGAAGTCCCCATAGGACGGCTAATGCTAACGCTCAGTCAACCTAAAAATACATTGCTGACTAAATGAACACCTTCATTTACTTACAGGCATGAATTTTTCCAAACTCTTTTAAATAAAGTAACTATTTGTGGTCTAAAAACATTGTTTTTTCCTTATACTGTTGCCTTCTTCTTCTCTTGTTACCATGGCGGCGCAATGCTTTGCAGCGGCTTCTGTAGCTCCCGGAGAAAAAGTCTTTTTCTAACACTTTTTCAACCTTTTTAGTGATAATTTGGAAACCACTTCGCGTCTGAAGTATAGCTCAACTGAACTCATGAACATCTGGAAGAGTTCAGTTAGTTTCATATCTAATAACTTAAAATCGTTACTTGGAAGACTGCATCTCCTGAGGTCTGCAGCATGGCGGAACAGATCAACAGGACCAACTGTCAAGAGGAAGAGATGCGCCCGGAAACAAAAACGAGGCAAGCGGGCGGGTGTGCAGGTCCGGTTGATGGCCAGCAGACCAGCAATACCAAGTCTCTTTTTGGCCAATGTCCACTCACTGGACAACAAAATGGATTTACTTCGCCTTAGACTGAGTATGGCAGAGAAGAAGAATTGTGCTGCTCTTTGTTTATCTGAAACCTGGTTAAATGAAAACATGCCGGATTCGGCCTTCCAGATGGACAACCTGCAGCTGTTCAGAGCAGACCGCGACTGCCGGTCAGGCAAAACGCGAGGAGGAGGACTATGTGTGTACATAAATGAAGGTTGGTGCACTAACTGTGAGGTGAAAAGAAGCTCCTGCTCTGAGGCCGTAGACCAGGGGTCTCCAACTAATTTGGCGAGAGGTCCAGTAACTCTGTCAGCTTGGTAGACCGGGGTCCGAACATGCAAAAACATTCA
>NC_050524.1:26204488-26208430 GCF_002922805.2 Oryzias melastigma | reverse complement strand
GATGATGCCATCTCATCTGTGGTCCACACAGCCCTTCAGCACCTGGAGGGCAGGAACACCTACATCCACATGCTCTTCCTGGATTTCTCCTTGGCCTTCAACACCATCATCCCACAGACCCTGCTGCAGAAACTCTCCAACCTTGGCCTGAGCCCCACACTAAGGAACATATGGAGGGGCATTAAGTGCATCACAAACTTCAAAGCCAGGAATGCACAGTGTCCAGATGACCCCTCTTTGGCAGATGAACTCAACAAGTTCTACGCACGCTTTGAGGATCCTGCTGTACCACCGCCCTTCACCAAACTCGCCACTCCACCAGGTGATATGGCCCTCAAAGTGTCCGCAGCTGATGTGAGCAGGACCCTTAAAGGAATTAACCTCCAAAGCTGCTGGCCCCGATAACATCCCGGGGCAGGTGCTGAAGGACTGTGCATCTGAGGTGTCGGAGGTGCTAGAAGACATTTTTAACATCTCTATGTCTGAGGCATCTGTTCCAACCTGCCTAAAAACATCCGTCATTGTTCCTGTGCCAAAGGGTTCCACGGTTATGACTTGATGACTACTGACCCATAGCACTGACCCCGGTAGTCATGAAGTGCTTCGAGAGGCTGGTTATGGCCCATATCAGGAACAACATCGATGCCACTGTGGACCCGCAGCAGTTCGCTTACAAGAAGAACCGGTCCACTGATGATGCCATCTCATCTGTGGTCCACATTACCCTTCAGCACCTTGAGGGCAGGAACACCTACAACCGCCTGCTCTTCCTGGATTTCTCCTCAGCCTTCAACACCATCATCCCACAGACCCTGCTGCAGAAACTCTCCACCCTTGGCCTGAGCCCCACACTAGGGAACTGGGTTCTGGATTTCCTGACACATAGACAACAGACTGTCAGGATCCACAATACCATCTCCCGTACCCTCACCCTGAGCACTGGCACCCCCCAGGGCTGTGTGCTGAGCCCCCTCCTGTTCACTCTGCTGACATATGACTGCTCGGTGAGACCCTCCAGTTGCCATATAGTCAAGTTTGCAGACAACACAGTGGTAGTAGGACTCTTCAGCAGCAACGATGAGTCTGACTACCGAGAGGAGGTGGAGATGTTGGTGCAATGGTGCAGAGAGAACAACCTCTGCATCAATGTGAAGAAGACCAAGGAGATGGTGGTGGATTTCAGGAAAAGCAGTCGCCCCACCCCACCCCTTCACATCGATGGGGCCCCAGTGGAGCTTGTCTCCAGCTATAAGTATCTGGGTGTGCACATCAGCGAGGACCTCTCCTGGAGCACCAACACTTCCCAGCTGGTCAAGAAAGCCCACCAGCGCCTGTACTTCCTCAGGAAGCTGCGGTGGGCTGGACTTGGAGGCTCAGCCTTGTTGAGCTTTCTACCTTGCTGCTGTGGAGAGCTCCCTCTGCACCTGCATCACCGTGTGGCACGGCAGCTGCACCATCGCTGAGAGGAAAGCTCTGCAGTGTGTGGTAAAAGCTGCCCAGAGGACTGTGGGGGGAGAGCTGCCAACCACCACAGACCTCTACATCATAGGATGCAGGAGGAGGGGTCTGAACATAATCAAAGACTCCACCCACCCGTCACATGGTCTGTTCCAACCACTCCTGTCAGGCAGGAGGCTGAGGAGCATTAAATCCAGAACCACCAGGCTCCGAAACAGCTTCTTCCCTGAAGCTGTCAGGCTGCTGAACTCTGTGTGACTGTTGTGTTCTATATGTTTACTTTATTTATTTGTTCATTTGTTTGTTTATGTTTTTCCCCAGGACCTGAGTTCCAATCTCTGCCAGTGACATTAATTTGTCCACTGGTCTGACATTATAAATCCTTTGAATCCTTTTGAATCCTTCTTCTTGAATCAGGTGTGCTTGTATAGCACAATCGCCCCCTAGTGGCCAAACTGAAACGTCCTCCAGGAGAAGCAGAACAATGTTTACAATGTTAATGATCTGAACATTTTAGTTAGAACTTCTCCTTTAGAGAATTTATGTAACTCTGTATGATATTAACAATCTTATTATTTCACTGATACATTTACAGGATGTGAACTGGATCAGATTAATATAAATATGTTCAAATCATATAGTAGATTATTAATGTATTTCTGAACAAATGTGTCTAAATATGTAAACTCAAAATTGAATTAAATTGAGTGGATCGAAAGGATCGAAATCGAATAGATTCAGGCTCTTGTGAATTGAATCGAATAGTTTCTGGAAATTATAACCGATACCCAGCCCTAGTAATTTTACATAGGGGAAAGCTCCGCCCCCATGTAAAGTAAGGATCAGCTCAGCAGCAAAAACTTGAAAATCAGAAATGAAACTGAAAACTGAGGGCTAAAGTCAAGTTCTCAATAATTTTTTTTTTCAAATTTTGAAAAAACTAATTTTAATTTTCGTTTTTTCCCCCAACATTTTCAAGATTTATTTCAAGTTTTTTGGGGCAAATTTCCCCCCCAATTTTTTTTTCAAATTTCCTTTTTTTAATTTTTTTTTTTTAATTTACAATGTCTTGTTTTCACATTTTCAAATTTCTTTTCAGTTACAATGTCTATTTTTTAAGTTTTCAATCTGTTTTTTCGTTCACTTTAAGCTGATTGTGATTTGACCCATAGACGCGCTCTGTTGAGCACAGGCTCGCTCCTCCTCCCCTGTGTACGTCCTGTGTGAAACACACTTGGGGGAGGAGTCCAAGCTCGCTTTGGCTGTTCAAGTAACAACATTCTAACATTAACTCATGTATGGTTCAGCTCCCTCCACGTCACTTTTGACATTTGGGATAACTCCAACTCGTCGTTTTTCGACCACAGCCACCTGTCTTTTTGTGTCATGTGACATGCTCGGACCGCTAGCTATGTTAAAAACAAAGCTAGCGGACTGCTAGCTATTACATGTCTAATAAATTAAAAAAAAGGAAATCTCTAAACTTTGTCCTATTCTAGACTGAAATATCAGTATTAACAAATATCAGCTATCGCTCACAGTTGGAGGGAAAATATGGTTTATCAGTATCAGCCAAAAAAAAAAGGATATTGGCTCATCCCTAGAGTCAAACACACAGGTGCACCTACTTTCTCTCCCAGCAGCTTATTAACAGCTGAACTGTTGCTCTTCAGCTCCGGCGGCACGGCTGCCCTCTGCTCCTTCAGGAACAGCATGAAGGCGTTGGGCGGCTTCTTGATGTAAGGCTGACTTTTGAACAGCTGTTCTCCCGGGCGTTTGGTCCTTCAGATAAAAAACAACATAAAATCACACAATTATCCAGAGCTTTGCTGCAGAGTTGTTAGGAGTGAAGCTGCCAGACGTACCTGATGCTGCAGGTGTTTAGCAGAGGAGCGGCAGGATTGGGAGTCAGATAAACCTGATTAGGGCTTTTAAAAACCACTTGACCGTTACTGCAAAGTTAAACAGAAAAACCATCACAAGAAGATCCTTCTTTAGTGACGCATTCTGGGAATCACTGGGTACCTCACAATACCATGCAATACATGGCGCACAATACCGATGACATCGCAATACTGCAGCATTGCCAAAATCAGTAATACTGTCTTTGACAAGCGCTGACACAATTCAATTGGATTGAGAGCTGAAAGTGGACTAATTGAAAACTAAGCAACAATTAAAATAGTTGATTAGTCGTTCCTTCATATTATATGGAGTCAGAGTGTAGTAAAGAAGACCAAAGCTGTGAGCGTTCAGCACCAAAAAATTTACTTTATAGCTATATTTGAGTCAGTGAGACCAAAACGTTGTCTTTAGTGAAAAACAGTTCCTTTGTTTCAGATATCGACCTCATTTGATTTAACATCGTTTTAATATCAGAAACTAATAAAGGAGAGAAGCAGCAGGGTTCATCAAAGGTTAAATAAACTATCATCTTCTTTTCCTTTGGGCTTTTCCCTTCAGGGGTCGCCACAGCGAATCAGT
>NC_050524.1:26187650-26197381 GCF_002922805.2 Oryzias melastigma | reverse complement strand
CTCTGTATTTATAGGGGCTTGGGACCAGGAAACTAACATCTTAATTGTCTTTATTTGTAGTTAGTTTAAAGCTAATGATGGTTAAGATGTGTGCTTTACATCCAGTTTGTGCATGACCTGATTAGTCGACTAATCTGAAAAAAAAAAACAGAGATTAGTCAACTATTAAAATAATGGTTTGTTGCAGCTCTAATTGGAATTATCTATTAAATTCACTGTTAACAATAGTAAACATGAACAGCAGTGCCACTACTTAGTGCAAAATTGTTGTAAACAACAGATCAAAAATTCAATAATTCAAGTAGCTGACGGGAACATTGGTGGCCAAGACAGCCAATCTGGCAACGTGCGCCCCTATCCACCTCCAAAGAATGACGAATATAACATTTTCCAGCCTCTTCAAATGAAAATAAAAGACAGATACTTGGTGAGAACCCATCGAGAATCAATTGCAGGACATTTATGTCAAAAGGAGTTAACTCACCTGAGTCTGACGGGCTGCAGAAGGCCGATACTTCTGGGAGGGTGTCTCTGGACGGGCTGGGCGGCGGCCTGCAGAGGAAGCACACAGAGAGGAGGATCACGTCCTCTGCCATCAGGACTCAGCCTGTCAGACAAAACTGGGGGAAAATGTCAAAAGTTCCTCAGACTGAGAGTAAATATATGATCAAGAGCCTCTGTGCAAGAGTTAAAACAGGTTTACATGATTTTTACATGAAACCCTGAAGTCCTCGTCAAAACAAATATGTCCTTGCTCTGTTTAAGTTATATTTGAAAGCAGTTTTAAGGCCAAGAGATTTGGAGCCAATTCAGGGCCATAAATATTTGAAACCCAAATAAAACATTTAAATGGGCCCTACCATGAAAATTCTACTTTTTGAGGTTACAAATACATTTTACTCTTCCTCTCTATAAAGAACCCCAAAACGGTATTTTGATCCGTACATGCATTTAAGAGTAATCCTCTAAAAACATGCAATGTCTGCAGCAGCCGCTTCCATACCCACGAAAACGAGCGGGTAGAAACAGCTAACGTAAGATCGATGCCAACAGTTCCCTCCAGGAAGAGTGCTGTAAGCTCCGCCCCCATTCTAACACCAACGCTTAATTTCTCAATGGAGCTAGCAGTAATCAGCAGAAAACATTCATTTCAGATGCAGAATACCGTATATCTTACAGTTGTGCCCCGTCTTCAATAAATTCCCGCTCAAACAGATGTTTGTTACTTTAGACGTGGCGGTCATTTAAGACCCCCCCGCCCCCACAATCCCCAGTCCGGCACAGTCCTGCAGGAGCCGCGTGTGTGTTGTGTGTAGCGATGGCCTGACCTACTAAAGGCAGATATATCGAATGTGCATCCATCTTTGAAGAAGTTTGGATTATTTTCGTGGGAGAAATACAGAGACGCAGACTCTGAGATGACATCATGAAGTGGACAGCACCAGCACGCAGCGGCAGGCGGAGCTTCAGGAATCTAGCTGTTTTACTTCCAGGTATGAAAAAACTCATGAAAAATAACTAATATTTCATAAATAATTTGTTTTTAGTGTTCCAAAGGTAATATATGATCATATCGATATAGTTCACTCTGAAAGGATTAAGAAAATCATGGTATGGCCTCTTTAAGAAAAATATTGGTGTTTAGCAAAAAAAAAAATTAAAATGTCAAAAACTTTTTGCTGTTCTAAAATAAATTTTATTATTTTTAGCTTCAAATGTTGTTTTTTAGTTTTCAAAACTCAAAATTTACATTTCAAAACTTTTTTTTCACTTTCAACTTTTTTTTTGTTTTCGAATCTAAAAAACTTCCTTTCAAAACTTTAGGCTTTTTTTTAATGTGGTGGGGCGGGGCTAACATGAAGGACCAATCAAAATGGATGGGGGTGGTAGCTTCAGTCCCAGTGCGTTCACTGACTCTGAGAACTGTGATAATTACTGTCAGAAAATGTCTGTTTAGTCTGTACTGTCATAGTCTGAAGTTGTCCATAGACAGGTGTAAAAAGCAGAGTTTTATCACGTACCAACTGATCGTCCAAAACTCTGTTCTATCCTGTTCCGATCTTATTGTGTTAAATACAGGCCAAAAAAAAGCATTCCAACACTCTGAGGACATCTTGAAATCTTTCTCCTGCTCCAGTCTATTGTGGTAGATATGTTTTGCTTGTTTAATAACTGAGATATATATACTATTGAGGAGGAATGCCAGGTTTCCTGCTTCTCAGGACATATTGTGAAAGTTTTGGGGTTTGCAGGACTTCAGTCACTCTCTGGCCAATCAGTGAGCTGGAATGGGCCTTATGGGAATGCAGCGTTTTTGCCTTACTGAGGGGAGAGGGGCAGGAGCTGCAGGGGGGCTGAAGGCTGTCACGGGACAGATGCTGACGTTCTCCTGCAGCTTCTGCGGTGGACCAGACATCTGAAACCAAACAGACACAGAACAGCTTTTAGAGAAAAAACAGGAGTTTAAGGAGAAAACATGCGATTCTTAGGGCTGGGTATCGGTTATAATTTCCAGAAACGATTTGATTCGATTCACAAGAGTCTGAATCGATTCGATTCCGATTTTTTTAAATTCTTCAATTCAATTCAATTTTAAGTTTACACATATATACACATTTGTTTAGAAATACATACAAAAAATGTACTATGTAATTTAAATATATTTATATTAATCTGATCCAGTTCACATACTGTAAATGTATCAGTGAAATACTGAGATTGTTAATATCATCCAGTGTTCCATGGATTCTCTAAAGGAGAAGTTCTAACTAAAATATTCAGATGATTAACATTGGAAACATTGTTCTGCTTCTCCTGGAGGATGTTTCAGTTTGACCACTAGGTGGAGATCACACTATAGAAGTACACTTTATTCAAGAAGAAGACAACGGTATGAGGGAAAAAAGTTTTAGACCACAAATAGTTACTTTAAAAATATTTCCTTAAAACAGTTTGGAAAATTCATACCTGTAAGTAAATAAAGATGTTCATTTAGACAGCAATGTATTTTTTTGGTCGACCGAGCATTAGCATTAGCCGTCCTATGGGAAATTCTATTGAGCATTAGAATCAAGCTAGCGGACATAAGCTTTGTGTGCTAAATCGATTTATATCTTTTGTGAATCAATTATGGATCTATTAAGCTTAAATCGATTCAAATTGATTTATTGATTTTTTCAACCCAGCCTAGTGATTATTCCCTAAACAGATATTCTAGGGCAGGGGTCACCAACCTTTTTGAAACTGCGGGCTACTTCATGGGTACTGAATCATACGAAGGGCTACCAGTTTGAAATAATACATTTGCTTAGTTTGCCTTTAGTTCTACATTATTAATAATAATAATGATCCTTCTCTATGTGAAGACACGGATTTCTAAGCATAATTATCAATAATGACAACAAGCTAGGAAACAGATATCAATATTCAGAACTTTATTAATCTCAACAGATCTTGTCACATTTTGAGGTAATGACCAAATGAAATGTTTTTAACAAAATTATCACTATTATTAATCAAGGAGTTAAGAAATAGGAATTAAGAAAAAAAAAAAAAAACAGTTTCTAAATGACACTGTTTCCATTAAAATATAATTTTGCGATAAAGCACAAACCAACTCACGCGATAAGTCATTAAAAACACGGCGATGAACGAGAACAAGTACTTTTTTGATTCACTAAAAGGGAGCATGTGGGTGATGTCACAGCTCTGTCTGGGGCGCGTGCAGCGCAGCTCGACTCAGAAGAGGGAGGAGTCCGTTCTGCGGTTAAAAGAAAAAGCATTCTAACTAATAAGCATCTGGACCTTTTTCCGCTTGAAAACACCACAACATAAATTCAAGTTTCTGTCACGGCGCTCGCGCCCATGAGACTTCAGGCTCCCAGCTGCAAAAGTGCATCTGCAGATGAAGCGATGAGGAAAGGGGAAGGAGCTGCGCGATTCTGTATGACCCGCAATTTCTAAAGCGCTTTGACGCTGCGAAAAACAAAATTTTCGAGCAGCTCACAAGTGAGTTGCGCTATTTTTAGAAGAGACCTGCGGGCGACTTATGTGGTGCTCGCGGGCGCCTGGCGCCCGCGGGCGAAGTGTTGGTGACCCCTGTTCTAGGGTCTAATGGGAAAGATGAACTCTCTGGAAAGTCAGTTTCCTGTTCCATCTGAGGCCAAATGAGCAGGAATGCATAGGAGACATTAACCCTTTAACAGCAGAGCTCCAGTGGTCATGTTCTTTGATTCACTGTAACTCGATGAGCTGCTTTTCTCCTTCACAATCTGCAGGAATGATCGTGTTAACGGTTGAAAAGTTACAGTATGCTAAAGATTTTGTGTTTACTTACCACACACGTGAATTTTTCCACACTCTTCTGTGGTTTCTCCACCAAAGTCTTTATCGTCAAGCCTTTTGCATAAACATCTTTTTCTAACATGTTCTCAGAGTTTGAGCCACAGTGACTTCCTGTTAGCTGAGAGATGGCCTCATTTTTGACATGGCTTCTGTCCCCTCTGCTCCCCTGATCTGTGTTCTTCAGCTCTGCTTCTTCATGAGTTTGGAGCTGGTGACTGTTTAGAGAAACTGGAGTCTGCTCCCTCTCCTCAGGAGTTGGCGTCTCCATGGAAACCTCCGCCTCCTGCTTCAGATCCAGCTGCTTTGACTCCTGGCTGATGACGACCTCTTCCCATTCCTCCTTCACACATGGAGGTTCTGGTTCCCTTCCTTTCCCTTTGGAGCTCCTGTCTTGGTTTCTCTGCTCCTGGTCTGCACTTAGATAATGCTGGGGGAGGACTACTGACACACAAACACAAAACAGAAGCTTTATGTCTTTCAGTCTAACTTATTAAACTCGTAGCAGCATTTCTTCAGTGAATCAGAACAGGAAGAGGATCAACAAACTAGTGCGGAGATCAGGATCCATTCTGTACGGTGGCCAAGAAACGCCATCGTAGAAAAAACAAAAGTAACCACAAATAAAAAAGGAAACTGCGCAAAAATAAAATTAAAAAAAATATTTCCACAGCAAACATGGGGCTCAAAGCTGATCCTTAGTACAGTCCATAAACTGCAGTCCATCTCACTGCTATCTTACAGCCCTCCAGCATTGCCCCATGCTCCTCTCTGCCCCTCCAGACTTCCTCACATAACCTCAGCTCCTCTCTCTGCACTATGACTTTCTGTGGATCTACAAAGTCAGAGCAGCTCCTTCTGACCTTCTCCAGAAATGTAGGATTAAGATTATTTCATCCTAAATATGATGGGCTCTTTGGAATCAGACAAATGCCCAGACAGCTCATCCCACCTGCAGAGAGTGAAAATATTTTCCTCTTTCACAGCAGAAAGAAACAATGAAGACAACATTTACCCAAAATAAAGAATGGAAAACCAATGAAAAATGAAAGTGTATATATGTGCGATGGAACTTTGTTCTGAATATTCCAGAAGTTATCAAGGCTGAGGTGAACATACAGATGTTGTGCAGCTGAAGGTGAGGTTTCCAGCTGATTCCCAGCAGTCTGTGCTGACGACAGAGCTCCTCCTCCAACTGCCTGAAGGTTTTTTCCACTTGTCTGAATATTTCTTCAGCGGCAGCAGCAAGCTGCTCGTTGATGTACTCTCTCAGAGGTTGAAGGGTAGACATCCTGAATGCAGCTGATCCACTATTCAGATGAGAAGAAATGTCTTCCTCCATTTCCATGGCTTTGCTCCAATCAGCTTTCACTGATCCAGGGAACTGGAGTATTCTTCAATCAGTTCAACAAACTGTAATTCTGTAAAGCAGAAAAAAAGACAAATATAAAATTGTTCAATATTTTTTAAACCAAATTAAAAATAGATTTTAAGTAGAGCTGGGTTTAAAAAATATTAAATAAGAACCAAACCAATGCTTCTGACATTAATCAGACAAAAAATGATATCTGTTAGTTTTTAGTGGAAGAATTTATAACTGAAAAGTGAACCTTTGTTTAATCCAAAAAATCACTATAGTGTGAAAACAGTAGGTCTGTGGGGTTAAACCATTTAATCTGACCCTCCGCACTCACATGAATTATTCATCTATGTAAATACAAGTGTAATTTTTTTTTTTTTAAAAAGCAACACAATAAAATTGAATTTAGATGCAGCTCACAAGTGAGTTGAGCTCATTTTAGAGGAGACCTGAGGGCCCCTTGTGTGGTCCCTGGGGACTACCTGGTGCCCCCGGGTATCAGGTTGGTGACCCCTGACTCACAGCATGAAAGAGCTTCGCTGTCTGTTCTTTTGGTTCGAACGTTCCGTCATTAAAACAGGGAACTGTGACACATTCCAGACCTGCGGTCTTGTGTTTGGTAAACGGGTAGGAACTCTGTTTGAACAGCTTTGTTTTTTATCCGATCAATAACCTACATGAGAATATTAACAACAAAGTGACACAGCAGACATTTACTCATCAATGAACTGAAACTGAAAGCATCGATCATTAGGATGGAGGAGGAATTACCTCTCTGAGAACCGGAAGCACAAAAAATTCCTCCAGAGTTTTAGAAGATGAATAGATTTAGCAAAATGAGCTAAAGGCGCTAACAGACTCAAACTCTCGTTTACTGCCGCTTCTTACCAACAAACTGAGTTTGGCGCTGGTCAGTGGTCTCTTCTGTGTGCTGTCATAACAGTCATCCTCTAGAACCGGGGTTTTAGCAAAAGAAGGCTTCCATACATAAACCTATAGGTCGGCGTTACACAAAAAAAGATCAAACATTAGCATTAGCATTAATGTTTGCTTTCAAACCGGAAGTGGTCGGGATGGGGTCTTCCGGTTCACAGGACCTTCTGATTGGTTAGTACATACTGTCACTAACTCACCGGCCCTAAAGTACATGCCTTTCTCCACCTTTCCCCCCAAAAATGTTAGCTTTTTTATTGACAAAAGTTGAAGTTTACAAAACATGAAGCAGTTGTACAAAATGTTCAACAATTTACAATTTGAATAGTCACATATCATCTTCTTCTTTTCCTTTGGGCTTTTCCCTTCAGGGGTCGCCACAGTGAATCAGTTTCCTCCATCTAAGCCTGTCTTCAGCATCCTCCACTCTAACACCAGCCACCTTCATGTCTTCATTCACTGCATCCATAAACCTCCTCTTTGGTCTTCCTCTAGACCAGGGGTCACCAACACGTCACCCTCGAACACCTCATAAGTCGCCCGCTGATCTCTTCTAAATATAGCACAACTCACTTGTGAGCTGCTTGAAAATTACATTTTATTGTGATGCAATTATTTGAAATTACAAAATCACACTTGCCTTTACAAAGAATTAAAATTTAGAGCATTTTAAAAATATATGTTCATTATTGCTGAAGCCAAAAAGGGCCTATCTTACTTTATTTATTTATTTATGTTCTCGTTTTCTCGTTATATCGAGAAAATCAATAACAAAATGAATCGTCCAGTTCTCCCTTTCCCGCATGGAGACTTAACCTGTTTTAAGATTCTTTATTTTGTGGTTAACAGTAAAAACAATAGAAGAAAACACTCCACAAAAGTTGTTTTTGGTCAATTCTTTTACTTATTAGTGGAGCTGCGCTCCTCAAACGCCTGAGTGAACCCGCCCCCTCCCCTTATCTCCCCCAAACCCCAGCTGCTTCCCCATTAACTCTGAAATTTGAGTTGGATTGGATTTTTTTAAACACAATTTCTTAAAAAAAAAAAAAAAAATTTGCATTTTTAGAAAAAAGTTTTTGCGCGTAGAGAGGCTGGTTTTGGGGGCGTATTGAAATGGATGGACATTTTTCTCAGAACTGTAATGGAAATTGACTTTTTTCTAATTAAATGTGCTTCGGAAGTGTCTGTCCGAGTACAGCGCAGCGGGCGCCACGACAGATCCCACAGCGTCACAGCTGATCGTGCATCTCCTCTGTAAAATCAATAACCAAGATTTCTTCATCGCTTCATCTGCAGACGCACTTCTGCAGCTGGCAGTCTGAAGTCTCATGTGTGCGAGTGCCGTGACAGAAACTTGAATTGAACTTGTGTTTTCAAACAGAAAAAAGGTCCAGATGCGTACAAGCTAGAATGCTTTATTTTTATTTCTTTTAACCGCTGAACAGGCTTCTCTCTCTTCTGTGTCAAGCTGCGCTGAACGCGCCTCAGACAGAGCTGTGACATCACCCAAATACTCCCTTTTAGGGAATCAAATAAAAACAATACTTGTTCTCATTCATCGCCGTGTTTTTAATGACTTATCGCGTGAGTTGGTTTGTGTTTTATCGCATTATTATGAAACCGTTTCATTGCGACACTGTGTTTTTTCTAAATTCCTAGAATTTGGTTAAAGTTTCATCTGTAATGGGAACAGAAGGGCTGCTGAGTGTTTCTGCATGGTGCGTTCACTGAGCCCCGGATATTGGCAGTAAAACGAAGCAGTTTATCAGAGAAAACATAGAACACCGGCACTGATCCGGATATAATCGATTGATTAAATAGTGTCGACGTTTTCTCTGGTAAACTGATTTGTTTTGCTGCTGATTGTTTAAAAAGGACAAAGTTTGTAGCGGACTGAGTTGGGCCGAGTGGCTGTTTGGGTTTGCTTATGTCCAGAGGTCAGTGAACGCACCATGTGCAGATTCTAGTCTGGGATCTGTCAGTCAACCTGTTCGGAGGTTTAAGGAAAATAAAGGGATGGGTGCATGAGACTGAATTAAAGCATTTGAGGAGCGTAGATACACTAATAATAGCTATAATTAATTAGTTAATAATTGATTAATAATAGTAATAATTTTGTTAAAAACATTGCATTTGGTCATTACCTCAAAATGTGACAAGATCTGTTGAGATTAACAAAGTTCTGAATATTGATATTGGTTTCCTAGCTTGTTATCATTATTGATAACTATGGTGAGAAATCAGAGTCTTTACATAGAGGAGTATCATTATTATTATTAATAATGAATAACTGAAGGCAAACTAAGTATATTTGTTATTTCAAACTTATAGCCCTTCGTATGACTCAGTACCCATAAAGTAGCCCCCAGTTTCAAAAAGGTTGGTGACCCCTGCTCTAGACCTCTTTCCTGCAGCTCTAGACTCAGCATCCTTCTACCAATATATTCACTGTCTCTCCTCTGAACATGTCCAAACCATCTCAGTCTGGCCTCTCTGACTTTATCTCCAAAACCTCTAACATGTGCTGTCCCTCTGATGTATTCATTCCTGATCCTATCCATCCTGGTCACTCCCAAAGAGAACCTCAGCATCTTCATCTCTGCTACCTCCAGCTCTGCTTCCTGTTTTTTCTTCAGTCCCACTGTTTCTAGTTCAAACATATAAAATGTAATATATATCACTGTAATAAAAAAAATAATACAATTAAATTAAAGAAAAGGATATACAAAGACATGAAAAACAATACATTAGGGGTTATCAAAAAGCTGTAATACCTATATGTATGATCTTATCTTACCTTTGGACCACCAAGCAACAAATTATTTGTGAAATATTAGTTTTATTTCATTAGGTTTTTTTCCTACCCAGAAGTATAACGACTCCTGAAGCTCCACCTGCTGCTGCGTGTGGCTGCACTGCTGCTGCAGTCCCCTTCATGACGTCATCCCAGAGAGATCCGTGTCTGCATTTCTCCCACAAAAATAATCCCTTAGCCGAAATAATAATGCCTTTAGTAGGCCTGGCCATCACTGCACTGCTTCACAACACACACGCAGCTTCTGCATGGCTGTGCCGGACCTGCTTTTCTTTTCTTCTT
>NC_050524.1:26171179-26187643 GCF_002922805.2 Oryzias melastigma | reverse complement strand
GGGGGGGGGGGGGGGGGGGTGCTTAAAGGAGCCCCGCATCTGAAATAACAAATACCTGTTTGAGCTATAATTTATCGAAACCCGGACACAACTGGAAGATATACCGTATTCTGCATCTAAAATGAAAGTTTTTCTGCTGATCATCATTAGCTCTGGAGAGAAATTGAGTGTTGGTGTTAGACGGGGGGTGGAGCTGTCAGAGCAGACTCTTCCTGGAGGGGCCGGTTCCAGTTTTCCAGTTCCAGTTCATTTTATTTTGAACACTATTTAAAACAATAAAACAGTCAAACAGGAAACAAAAGAGTAACCAAAAGAACAAGTACACACATGATATAGTGTTCAAAAAGGGGTGGGAGGAAGAAAAAAAACTTATTTAATCCCACACCTCTTAGCTAATTTAAATGATGCTACTCAAGCCTATCAACTCACTTTGTCTCAACAAAGGAAAAAGTCACAAAAGAAAAACAGCACACACAAATGAAAAGGAATCTATATATATGTAAACACCTGTTCACTTTATACATACTGTATGTATATACACGTATATGCCTGTACACTTACATATACTGTATGCACTAATCACTATACATCCACAATAGCCCCTCATTTATTTATGATTATATAGTCATTAAATATTTTTGACCTGTATTGAATTTTGAATAACCTTATTGATGGACTATTTTTGATTTTGTCAGATATACTGTTCCACAGTCTTGCACCACAAAAGGAAATGCAGAATTGTTTTCTTCTGGTACGAGTTATATTTATTTTAAATCTAAATTGTCCTCTTAGGGAGTACCCTCCATCTCTACTCGTAAACAGTTTTTGAATGTTGTTAGGCAGCATTTTATTTTGGGCTTTGTACATAATTTGCGCAGTTAAATAATTAACCAAATCTTTTAATTTGAGTAATTTTGAGTGAGTAAAAAGTGGATGAGTATGATCATAATAACCAGCTTTATGTATGACTCGTATAGCCCTTTTCTGAAGAACAATAAGTGGTTTTATTGATGTAATGTAATTGTTGCCCCAGATCTCTGCACAGTAACTAAAATATGGTAAAATTAATGAACAGTACAACATGTGAAGTGATTTATAGTTTAATAAGTGTTTTACATTGTTTAAAATGGCAAGACTTCTGGATACTTTATTTTGAATTTGTTTAATATGTGGTTTTCAGCTCATTTTATCATCAATTAAAACGCACAAAAACCTATTTCATGAACCACTTCAACTTTAACTCTATTTATTTCAAACTGAATCACTTCCTTTTTGTTATTCCTAAATACCATAATTTTAGTTTTATCTAGATTAAATGCTAGATTATTACAATCAAACCATGCTTTAATTTTTTTCATTTCTTTGGTAGCTAAATTTAACAGTTCATTTAGATTTTCACCTGAACAGAAGATATTTGAGTCATCTGCAAATAAAACCATCTTCATCGCTTGAGATACAGAACATAGGTCAAATAATAAACAATATGAACAACTTTGGGCCTAAGACTGACCCTTGCGGAACACCAGAAATGATATCCTTTTCAGAGGAACAAACATCACCCAACTGGACATATTGCAGTCTATTTGTTAAATAACTCTTAATCCATTTAAGTACCAAGCCTCTAAATCCATATTTTTGCAGTTTGTGAAGCAATAAATTATGATCAACTGTATCAAATGCTTTTTTTATGTCAATAAAAATTCCCACTGCGATTTGTTCACTTTGTTCACTTCGTGCTTATATTAGCATGTTTCCAACCGCTCGTTTTTGTAGGTATGGGAGGGGCTGCTGCAGATAGTGGAGGTTTTTAGAGGATTACTCTTAAATGCATCAAAGTACCACTTTGGGGTTCTTTTTAGTGAGGAATGAACCGTATAATGCATTTAAAATCTTTAAAAAGTAGAATTTTCATGGTAGGGCCAATTTAAGTTTTCGGGAAAAAAAACAGAATAAGGAAGGTTCTTTATGAAATGTAAAAAAAGCGGTTGATTTTAATAAATTGACATTTTTGTATATCGAATATATTCAATATTTGTGCATAATTGTGCATACAGCTCATTTATAATTTCATTTTTTTTTTTGTTTATGATTTTTAGCTATTAATTTGCTATGTGTATTGGCAATCTGGCATACTTTGAAATTATAAAATTCCCACTTGTTAATATAACATTTTGTGATTGTATCCACTTTTGTTTCTAATAGTTTGACAGTGGCTCAGGTGGTAGAGCGGGTCGGCCAATGATCGAAGGATAGGCGGTTCGATTCCGGCTCACCAGCCAAGTGTCGTTGTGTCCTTGGGCAAGGCCCTTAACCCTACTTGCCCCCAGTGTGGCTCCACTGGTGTGTGAATGTGTACGAATGTCCCGGTGATGGTCAGAGGGGCCGTAGGCGCGTACTGGCAGCCACGCCTCTGTCAGCCTGCCCCAGGGCAGCTGTGGCTACAATAGTAGCTTACCGTCACCAAGTATGAATGAGGAGTGAATGAATAATGGATACACAATGCAAGTGCTTTGAGCGTCTGGAAAAGCGCAGATAAATCTAATTATTATTATTATTATTATTATATCATTACAAAAGTTTTCATTAGTGAGCAGTGAGCAATTAAATTTCCAGTAGCCTTTTACGAAGGGTTTTTGATTTGAGAGCTGATATGAAGTTCATACGGTGATCAATCAGAGGAGCTGCTGAGATGCTATTTTATTTTATAAAATTTCCCCCAAAATGTACATATTAAACATTTCAGGCTGCCCTGTCTATTTATATAAAAAAAAAATTAAAAAAAAAGCAGTTTCCATACATAAACCTATGGGTCGGCGTTGGAGAAAAAAAAAGATATAAAACATTGGCAGAATTCAAACCGGAAGTGGTTGGGATGAGGTGTTCCAGTTCACAAGACTTTCTGATTGGTCAATAAAGCTGTCTCACCAGCCCTACAGTACATGCCTTTGTCCACCCCACCCCCCTCCATTTTTTTTTTCAGTGTTTGCCCGAAGTAAGCAACCATGACATTATCCTAAAAATGTAATCCCATTGCCTCCCTCTGTGCTTAAGCCTCATCGATCAGCTGCTCCCACTGTCCCCATGAGTCCACAAAGTCAACATCACTGAAAACCAAATTTAAGTAGGGCATAATTTAATATGCAATCCGATGAATCAAAAATTGACATGTCAATCTGGCTTCTTGTATCAAGATTTATATTCTGAAGGTCTAAACATGAACAGGTGGTCATCTTTGACTGGAGCCGGGGCTTTAAATGCGTCATTGGAGGCTTCTGCACATGGGAACACTTGTCAGCTCACTGTGGTATGAAAACATTCTGACCTAACATGAGACAGAAGGCAAACAATTGGATGTTCTTGTCTGAGCTCAAACTATGCTTAAATAAAGATGAATTGAAGAGCCGAACGGCTTCAGGACAAATATCAAACAAACATGCTTGCAACTTAAAAACATTTTATTAACATTTAAACATAAAAAGCACATTTAATGCAGAAAGACATTTTTCCTCTGATTCTTTAGTGGGTGTCTGAGCGCCTGCTTCTCAGGCTGTAACGAGGCTGAACCAAGGAGGAAGACAGGATCAAACGGAGATATGAGGAGAAAAAAAATACTTAAGTCTTTGACATAGAAAATGTACAAAACTTCTTTAAAGTCTCACTCCATTTATCTTCTGATCTATCTCAAAGTGTTCCCAGTGGTCTCTTAATTATGTTTATGCTGTGTGTCATTTTCTAGGACATAGTTTCTGCAGAGCAGCAGGAGTTCATTAGAAATTCACCTCCGAGTTGTGGTGAGGCTGCTGTACTGTAGGACTGAAAGTAATCCTCCCCTGACATCCCATCATCCCTTTGTTTACACTGTCCTGCTAGCTTACAGCCTCAAGTTAACAGCGGTGCAACAAAAATGCAATACCAGAACCATCCAAACGTACATTTCTGAACCAGATTCCAGCTCAGACCAGGAAAACTATGTTCATGGATCTATTTGTCTGAGTGGATGCATCAGAATGGAGCAGAGCAAGGAAGCCGACTCCCTCGTTGTATCTTATTTATCTGCTCCTGATTCACAATGATTTGAATAGAGAAATACTCAAATGCAGTTAAATTTGATTTTCTTGTCCTCCACAATGAAAAAAAAAAAAAATCTTACAAGAGCATGTTAAACGCAATTTCATTTGAGTTGGTCTTTCAAATGAATAGTTGTGAAAAAGAAAACCATGTGGTTAATTTACTGATCAACTTATGAGACAAACCTGTTTGTTCTCCACCAAGATGCTGTAGACCAGAGGAGAGGAGGGCTGAGGGCAGCTGCCTGTACCATGATGAAAGCAGACTAGTCAAGAGGACACACTAGGGAAGCCGAAAACGGCCTGCCTTACTTTTTTTTTTTTTTTTTTTTTTTAAATCGTTTTGTCGTGAGAGATCCACCATCTTGTTAGTGGTTTGTTTTCTCATTATAAAGGAGAATGATAATATCTGCTCAAATGAAAGGTCAATATTTTCAATAGAACCTTCAACATTAAAGGATTATTCAAATTTGTATTTAGATTTGCGAACGATCAAAGACAGGGAATGAAAATACAGTTCAGCGGGATATTCAAATAAATACTGTTCATTTTCTATTGAAATTGGTAAGATTACCTTTTACTATTTATGTAAAAGTGTGTTAAACTGTCAGCTTTGCCAGTCTAGACCAGTAAACCGGAAGACATTTTACACACAGACGACGATCTTGCTATTTTGTCTGACGTCACTGTAAAAAAGGATTTATTAGTTGATTACCTGGGACTGAATATTGGGCCCGATCCGAATACTCCCCTTCTCCCTCTCCCTTAGCCCTCCCCCTTCGTTTATCCCTCCGTGCTTGCTCCAAATGGAGGGTGATGAAAAAAATATTTCGGACGTGACTTCCGTTCAATGACGTCATCAACATCGCCAGTCCGCTAGCATTAGCGCAGCGCTTCCAGCGGTTTAATATCCATAACAAGAGCGGTTTTCTAACTTTAAGAAGGTCGTGCTACAACATAAAGTCATTACTTACATTTAGATGTAAACTTCTTTGATTCAGAGCGCACCGAAGGGAAGAAAAGAGCTTAGAGTGATGCGGTTTACTCTCGCGATAGCGGACATTGGACCCCTCTGTTTGGAGTGTAAAACTTAAAAATTTAATATTTCCAGACACGATTTCAACTACCACTTCGAATCAAGGGGCGGGGGCGAAGGGGAAGGGAGAAGGGGAGTATTCGGATCGCGCCTTGATTTAAAAGTAAGCGATTTTAGCTTCGAATTAGTTTCTGAAGATCTCTGCACGGTTGTAGAAATGAACATGTATGTCTTTGTCCTGTCATGGAGACTTTAAAGATCCCTGAAGACAAACTGTTTAAGGACAAAATCTCGTTGCAAAAGTAAAAATTTACAGAGCTCTCGAAATTTTCATTAATGAATAAACAAATTGTGTTTGTAAAAATGAAACGCGTGTGGGAATCCTTTCACAACTGCTAAATAATTTTGAAAATACAATTTAGATTTGAGTATTCCTGATGTTTCCGTTACAGCTGCTGAATGGTTTCCTGCAGGTCTCCAAACATATTCACATGACCCTCTTCTTAACCTGTTTGACTACTAACTCAATTCATCATTGCAGACCGTCTGAAATGGCCGTCCAATATTCAGAATAACTTCTTTTAAACTCAAATAAGCAGAGGTGCTGTCTGCACCGACTTTAACAGCAAAATCTTATCTTCATTCTGACAACACTTAAAAATGTTCTTTATAAAATAGCTAAAGTCAGTAATGGGTTGGAGCGCACCAGAAAGCTGATTCTTTGGTTTTGGTGCGTGGTGGACTGCAGACAGGAACTAGCTTCAAATGTTTACAGCTAACTGTATATGTGAGCGTGCTTTGTTAATCTTCCGATCTGAGGGAGAATCAGTCATCATGACTAGACATGATAAGACCATTGAAGTATTTATTTGATGCCAGGAGAAATCCTGGAGGTCTGCGGTCATCCAGCTCTTCATTGTTGCATCCTTGAAGAACATCAGCCCAACACTCACCTTCAGATGGAGGCACACACAGGTCAGAGTCCTCTTCACTCGGAGACAAGCAGCTCTGCTCTTCCTTTTCCACTCTCACTTTCTCTTCATTTCTTCTCTCTGTCCTCCTCTACAAACACGATTACCATCAGCAGGGGGCAGTGTGACCGTCTCACATGTAAGGACAGCGTCATCTGCTGCTCTCACCTTCCTGTGAAGCCCAACGTTTCTCTTTTCCAGATCTCTAACCTTCTCTGCAGACAGATATCGATGTGATCAGCAGCTGCTCCCACCCCACACCGGCTCACAGCAGGACTCACCTGCTTGTTGCAGCGCCTCCTGTAGGCTGCTGTGCATCTCCCTGAGCTGCTGCAGGAGCTGCAGGCTCTGCTGCACGGGGTCTCTGTACCGCACACACACCAGCAGCAGAACGCACACCCCAACACCCACCATCGCCCGCCGCAGCACACCCACGTACACTGAGAGCAGCTCCTGAACACACAACATGCGGTGTCATACCAGAACGGCGCCTGGCTTCAGCTGGGCTTCAGGTGAAGAGACTGACCATGTGCAGGTGCTCAGGGTGGTCAGAGCTCACCACAAACTGGTACAGCTTCCTCTCCAAGTAGAAATTTAAGCACACCAAACATAGCAGGATCAACCTGGACACACACAGCTGAGCTAGAAGCATGTGAGCTGCCGCTCCTCAGGTGGAGGACAGTTACCTGGCTCTGGAGGAGCGCGGTGTGGAGGTGATGAGGAAAGAGGTGCAGAGAGCAGCAGCATTGTAGCAGCAGGAGCTCAGACTTTGAGCCTCCATCAGCAGGAAACTCTGGAGGAAGGAGACTCTGTGGAAGAGCTCGGACAGCGCCCCCTGCTGCTCTCTGGAGGCTCTGCTGAGGTCCAAGAACACAGACTGCAGACCTGGAAAAAAAGAAAAGAAAAATCGGTTCTGCCACATGCAGCACACATGGAAGGTCAAAGTCAGGCTGCTTGCTGCAGCTTAGCTTCAGGATTCAAACTTGGTAAAAAGTAGCAGCTGGCAGTTAGAATTCAGTAGAAAAAAAAAGAAAAAACAGACGAGAAAAGCTTTAAAATAGAAGTGTTATTTTAGATCCCACAGAGTGACAGAGACTGTGGCGTATCGTACCCTGTGTGGAGTCTCTCAGGAGGCCTTGGAGCTCCTCTCCATTGGACAGGATTTCCTCCTGTGCCTGTAAAGCAGCACTCTGAGCTTCCAGAAGGTCTTTGGCCATCTGCCTGGTGGACTGGAGCTCCTCAGCAACTCCTGCTGATGTCTCAGTTAACCTGTGAGAAGAGATGCTTCTGTGTGTTCAATCATCTATCAGGCTCCTCCAAGACCACCTCTGATCCTGCTGGAATCATGCAGTACCGAAGAATGGCTCAAGTGAAGCAGCCAATAAATCAGTCTCTTAAAGCGAAGTTACATTTAGATTCCATAAAGTACAGCCGGTTGGAACAGAGATGAGTTTTTGAAGTTAAGGCAGCTGGAAAAGAAAACATCGCAATCGTGTTGGTTTGAAATCAGCTAAAAGCTATAGCGTCATGTCATTCTTTCAAATCCTAGTGAACAACCAATGTGTTTTTCTGATTTGAACCAAGATACACTATTGACGAGAAGTTATGGATATTGTGAAAAACTCAGTGGATGTTGTTAACAGTGTTTGTTTTACTTCACAGATTTATGGTATAGGGAGGTATTTGTATTGTGGTGACAGACACACCTCATTTAGTCTTTTCCACATAACAGCTTCACTGTCTACAGTCTGTCTTAGTTATTGGAGCCAAAAAACATTTTCAAAGTAGCATCAATGTCAACTTTCAGTGGGTCTAAAAAGCTGATTTTACCAGTAAGTCATTCAGAGTTCCTCGTTCAAACAGACGAGCAGCTCCACCTGGCTATAGTGCATCTTTGTGTTGGTAGTAGACAGTCAGATGTTGCAGCTGAACTTGGTGAGTCTCAAAGTGTCATCATTTGCTTGTACTTTTAACCCGTGCGACACGGGCTGAAGATACTTGATTTTTGACATCCTTCCTTTCCTGTACCCTCATGTGTCTTTTTCGGGCGATAAGCGCTGTAGTAACAGCTGCTGCCCACCACCTAATTTCCCCCCCCCTGGGATTAATAAAGTATAATTGATTGATTGATTGATTGATCAGCAGACTCACATCCAGACTCAGGACTACTGTCAGAGTTTGTGACAGACCAGAACCATGACCAGAACCTAAAGACCTGGTTATCAAATACCACACAGCTGCAGGCCGTTTACCAGATGTGAGGGGACTAGGGTTTACAGATGAACCTTTCACAACCGACTCCACCACTTTGACTGAGTGACAGACGACTGCTGCAGGTGATCCACCGTGAACATTTACAGTACAAGACCATGTGACCTGGACAATGCAGCAATGGTCTACCGTCCTGCTCGCTGATGATGAGGGTCTGGTCACCTTACACAGAAACGATGGTCATCAGTGTTGATGGAGAAGGTGAGTGATAGGGTGAGTTCACCATGGTCTCCAGGGTTCACTTTGGAGGAGGAGGAGCATCAGTCTGGACAGACAAAACCAGTTTGGTTTCTGTAGATGGTCCAGTCACTGCAGGTTCTGACCTCAGAGACATCTTAGAACCTATAAACATCCCTCATTTCCTCCAGGACACCCCAACTTTCTGTTCATGGATGTTCTGCTCCACCGCAGAAGTGACATGGGTGGACTTCAGGAAATGTGAATGTTGCTCTTGGTTTGGCCAGGAATGTCCTCTGACCGGATAGAGCATGTTTGGAACCAGAAAAGCAGAGGCTGGATGATTTTACCCCAGGTGATCTGTAGAAGTGCTGGAAGAGTGGAACGCCTCAGAACATCATCATGAGACGTCACTGTCAAGCTGTCAGTACAGCAAATGGTGCAAATACCCACAACTGAACAAAAATTGGGTTTCTGTCATTCAGTATTAGTAATGTCTAAGAGAACTTAGGTCAGGAGTCACCAACCTTTTTGAAACTGAGAGCTACTTCATGGGTACAGAGTCATACGAAGGGCTACCAGTTTGAAATAACAAATTTGCTTTGTTTGCCTTTAGTTCTACATTATTAATAATACATAATGATACTTCTCTACGCAAAGACACTGATTTCTTAGCATAATTATCAATAATGACAACAAGCTAGGAAACAAATATCAATATTCAGAACTTTATTAATCTCAACAGATCTTGTCACATTTTGAGGTAATGACCAAATGAAATGTTTTTAACAAAATTATAACTATTATTAGCGGATCTACGCTCCTCAAACGCTTTAATTCAGTCTAATGCACCTGTCCCTTTATTTTCCTTAAACCTCCAAACAGGTTGATTGACAGATCCCACAGCAGAATAGAATGATGGTGCGTTCACTGAGCTCAAAGAAATGACCAAAAACAACTTTTGTGGAGTGTTTTCTTCTATTGTTTTGTTGTTAACCACAAAATAAAGAATCCAAAACAGGTAAAGTCTCGGTGTCTTAATGCGGGAAAGGGAGAAGGGGACGCTTCATTCTTTGTTATCAATTATCTTGTTATGAGAAAATAACCAGAGAATAATTGACATATTTTTAAGATATTTTAATTATTTGTAAAGGCAAGTGTGATTTTAATAAAAATTGCATCACAATAAAATGCAATTTTCGAGCAGCTCACAAGTGAGTTGTGCTATTTTTAGAAGAGACCTGCGGGCGACTTATGTGGTGCTTGAGCCGCGCTGGTGACTCCTGACTCAGAGAAGACACACAAACATTTGATTCCCAATATCCTGTATAGTGACTGGGATCATCGGTGTTTTCTGTTGAATCAGGTACTCACCTGGATATGGTGTCTTCAGCTTGACTCTGCCAAGCTTCAGACTGCAGGAAGTGGCAGATGGCGTGAGTGTGGGTGAAGAACTCTGTAAAGGTGTTGAAGGCCACTGCATCCATTCCACCTGTACACATGCTGACATCGGAGCCCACGGGGCATGCTGGGAAATCTCTGCCTGAGCTACACAGACACAAGTGTCATTAAATACAGTCAAAGAAAATAAAGCCATTGTTGAAGTAGAAAAATATTCATGAAAGAACAACCATTAGGACAACAAGCAGCACTGGCTGCAAGTAAAACAGTTTAAAAACCGTTTCCACAGAACACCTAAAGCTCCTCTCAAAAGCAGCCTATGAATTCAGTCCGAGCATGTCAGCTCTGTGGCTCCACGGAGCAGCGGTTCTCACCTGCTCAGGTGACACTGTGTGAAGCGCAGCGCCATGAGTCTCTGGCTCTCTGACGTCATGTCCTTGCACCGAACGCCCAGCTCCTTCAGGGCTCGCGCCCAACACTCGCCGTACCGGGGCTGATCAGCGAGCATGCGCACCCGCCGGAGCTCCATCCTGCCGAGCTCAGGGTCCGGTGGGGGTCCAGAAAGTCCGCAGAGCCCGAGCTCCAGAGAAACAAAAAGGCTCAGTAACAGCAGCACTGTGGCTGCGCGTGCTGCCATCCGCACCTGTACGCAGGTCACAGCTCGCAGCCAATCAGAGAGCACCATTTGCAGACATTTCAGGCATCAGTGAAAACACCAACACCTGACATCAATTGTCTGTCCAACACTCATTCTGATCATATCAGCTTCCTGCAGACTGCTCTTCTATCTGGTCCAGTCTATGTTCGTGTCATGCAGCTCAGGCCTCCAACTCATCCCAACTCAAATGTGAGACCGAATGCAATCATCCACTGTACCCTAATCATATTCTATTCCTGATTCACCTCAATACTCCCTAGAAAACGATCTCGTGCTCTGGTTTGAAAAAGCAAATGCTCAGTTTTTTTAAACATCAAACATGATGTAATCGATTTCCCAAGCAAAAGTCTGATCAATGCAAAGATTATTTATGAGCCGCTGTGTTCTAATGATGAAAACTTGGATAAAAAATACATTTAAATTCATTCAATTACAATTGTTCAAATTCAATGCACGGTGGTCTATATTCACCAAACCAGTGAGCATCAACAAGCACCAATTTTTCACAGAGACTTCTGGGAAATTCCGAGATCACTGGATTTTAGAAACATAATCAGACCGCTCCACAAAATGGTAAACACCCAATATAGTGCACTAAGTAGTGAGTAGTGCAGGAATTCAGACACAACCATAGTGTTAGTAAAACTGTCGCCATGTCTCGTTATGACGTCAGTGATAATAAATTATTGCACCACAGGAGAAAATTAAGTTCAATATTAAGAAAAAAAACAACTTTAACAATAGATCAAATTCCAAAATTGAGGCTTTATAGAGATTTACCTTTCCTTTTAACTCTTGTACCATAGGTTAACATTAGAAGTGGGCCATCTGGACCCATCAAGACAATGCGCTGAACTTTTTTTTTCCCCAAAGATTTTTTGATTTTCACTGGTGTCCGTGGCAGACATGAAATCCTGTCCACCCTCATTCCCATTTAACACGTCAATATAAGGCTGGGGTCATCTGGACCCAATGGCGTATACTTACACAGCGCTTTACTAGCTGACCCAAAGCTCTTTACAGTCACAGCATTCACACATTCACACACGGATGGCGGCTCCACTTTACCAACCTTCCACCAGAGGTAAAGCAGGGTTCATTGTCTTCTTGCCCAAGGACACTTCAACATTTGGGTGGTCAGGTCTCTGCATACGTCACATTATAACAGAATGTCTCCAATGTCATCAGACTTGTTTGTTTCTGTCTTTAGAATAAAGTTACTGGAGGGTCTGGGAGTCTTCCTGTTTTACATCAAATCACCAAACAGCAACATTTGAACTCTGTGTCCCTTACCTGGACTGCAGTGAGGGGCGGTAGAGGACAGAAGATCAGATGTTTATTGTCATTGTAACATATTCCATGTGAAACAAAATGTAAATGCGTCAACAAAATGAGTCTATGTTTGAGCCCAAACTTTTTCCATTAAAGGCCAAATGTGGTAAAATCCATAAACAGCCAGGTCACCTTCTCTGTGGTTTCATCTGGTTTATTTAAGGTCATTAAACCAATTAGCCTATAAGACTCTGAACCTGTAAAATGTTTTGTACTCAAAGGAGCATAGGTGCTCTCATTGGAAACAATAAAGTATTGCTTTGGCTGGCGGGGTTGCTCGCAGGTCCAGAGTCAGTTTTCTGAAGGAGTCTCAGGTTGAACATGATAGCTAAACACTCACAATTCTCATAAAAAAATGTTTTTTTTTGTTTCTGTTTTGAATTTACTGCACCAATGGACACTGCCAAAAAGTGTCCTCGTAGTTTATCATTGACCTGCAGTGGACTGTGACCTGTCCAGGATGCACCATGTGACCCCCAAACGGGACCAAGTTTCTTTTTAAATGGATGGGTGGATCCACAGTTGCTGTACTACGGTAAATACGGGTTTTCTTGTTGTTTTTAGAATCTTTGAACACCTGCACAAATAAAAAGCTTGACCAACACAGTCCTGAACAGAGACTGGAGCTGAAATGAAAGTGAACCTGCATGAAGGCCGTCTAAACTTCATCAAACCCGTTAGAAGCTGAACATGGTCATTACCGTTCCTGACCAACAGAAGGCGCTGCACCAAACGGATCTTCAGATGTAGTTTTGCTTTTTTTTTTTTTTTTTTTTTTTACTTTATCAAATGCAAACAAATTTACAGAACATTTAGACAATTGCATCTAAAAACAAAGAAATGACTATAATAATAATAATATTCTAACAGAATTATTATAGCGGGGGGAATATGAGTAAAAGAAATATAATTTAAGAAAAGAGGCAATAATTAGAGAAATTATAAGAGAAAATAACTTAGTCATCAAGTGTCAATTACACGGTATGCTTTGGTGGTGTGGATCCTTCTGATGTTGCTTCAAAAAGTTTTTCTTGTTCTGCATTTATGTGAATAAAACTTGGTTTGAATTAGTAGTAAATTGACAATATGTTCTCTGTTTTTTATCAATGATCAAACACGTTTTCGTTTTTTTGTTTCAGTTTAATTTAATTATGTTCAAAATTGATCATACAATTTATTTTTAATTTACTATTTATGAATCGTTCCAAATGGTTCCAAAGATCAAAAGAAAATGCTAGAAAAAATTGAGTATAGAGTCAGGGAGTTGTCGCAAAAACTACAGTGATGATCAATAGTTCCTGCTGTATTTAGATGTGTTTGACGGGGAGATGTCATGTCCATAGAAATGTCAAAGAAGACAAACTCCTCTGAAGGCTCCTAGAATACAGTCATCTTTGTCTGTCGTCTGTTGGAAAGGAGAGAGACTTGGAGGAACGTTCACTGATCGAGTGCGTGCGGAAGCAACCGAAGATTATATTACCAAATCAAGAAATACATCGAGACTAAATAAATAAATAAAAAAAAGAAAGCAGTAAGGAAAGGTAAAAGCACTGGACAGCGCCCGTGGTTTCGAACCCGTGAGGGTGAGAGCGTAATCTTGAAAAGATTCTAGCTGAAGTAACCACTGAGCTAAACCAGCGCGACGCTACTGGCCACGTTTATGCCTCATGACTGTCCCAGACCCGAAGATCAACACCCCGCTCTGACGCTTTCACAACACCCTCCCCTCAAGGCTTTATGCGATAGAGTGACGTCATACACGATTTCTGTCGCACTGTCTGTGTTTCAAAATCCCGAGAGGGACCGACACGTGATCCACATCCACAGACTGAAAGACTGCGGTCGGTCCGATTCGCGAGAGCATTCCACTGTATTTTTCACACTCTGAGCACCTAAGAACAGGTCCTGTTGAAAAACTACAGCACCTAGACAGCTCAAATCTGAATTAAATGATGCTTTACATAGTAAAGAATACATTAAACACAGTTTTTGATTTGTGAAAACTTTATATGATTTGTGAAAATGTGAAATATAATCATTTTACAGCATTTTTTGCACTCTGACCACCTAAAAATAGGTCCTGTCCAAAAACTGCTGCACCTTGACAGCTCGAACATGGACTAAATTATAATTTACACATTAAAGGATACATTAAACACAGGTTTATTATTTTGGTTTTTAAATAATTTGCCCTTGATTTGTTTTTTGATTTATTCCACAGTACCGGATTTTGTGTTTTGTTTTGACTTTTACTGCCTACTAGCCTTGATCTTTTGGACCTGTGTCTCGTCAGCAGTGTCAGTATGTGTCCTAAATTTGGACTCATTTTCTGGCATCCTGGCATATTGGTTTTCTGGCATTTGTGCTCTGCAGCACTTTGTGTTTTTTAAAAATACATATTTGTTGTTGAACACCTGTTGCCTCCTATTTTGTGCATTTTGGTCCTCCACCAACAATTCACCTAACCTAAAAACAAAGGGCTGACTGATATTAATTTAAAGTGTATCAATTACATTCCAGTACATCAACTACATGAAATCATCCTATTTCCAAATGTCACAAATCAGAAACTGTGTTTAATGTATTCTTTACTATCTAAAGCATGATTTACTCCAGGTTTGAGCTCTCTAGGTGCAGTAGTTTTTTAACAGGACCTGTTCTAAGGTGCTCAGGGTGTGAAAAATATTGGAATGCTCTCGCGAATTGGAAGCGGTCTATGTGCACTTTAATGAACCTTTAACATCGGAGCTCCAGTCTTTATGTTCTGTGATTTACTGTAACTTTTCAGCCGTGAACACGATCCTTCCAGTAGACATCTACTGGAAGGATCGTGTTCACGCTTGAAAAGTTACAGTTTGTTAAAGATTTTGTGTTTAAGCGTCACCCACAACAACTCAGATGTTAAAGGGTTAAAGACTGTCACACTTTCTCCCCCCAAAACAATCCCCCCTCTCCCTCAGCAGTGCTGAGTGGCAGATGATTTGTTGTTCTGCCCCAAATCCCACCTCCCCTGATCTGTGGTTGGTCGAATAAAACCCTAAGTCTGGGATCTGCAACCTTCAACAGTAAAAGAGCCATTTTGGGCCTGTTTTTAACTGATCAAATCATAGAAGGAGCCACGAAATCTAATTCTACACTTTAAGAAAACGTATTACCGCATTACATTCATTACAGTGTTTTTGCTAAATACTACATATGAATTATATTTCTTTTTTTGGCATGAATAAAAACAGAAATGTAATGGGAAACCAGCATTTTCTAACAGAATCCTGTGTGATTTCTTTTCAAAATAAAATACACCATGTACCAAACTGGATCGTCCCAGTGTAAGATAATATGTTCTTTAAACTCATAAAAGATCAGACTTTTATCAAAGTTTATCTTAGTATTTGAAATCTGAAGGCCTATTCAGGTCAGCAGGGATGTTAAAAATCTCGAGATATTGGTAGTTTATTTTAGAAACTTCAAAAACTCTAATTTTCTCTGTAGAGCCACATGTAACTCTGGAGCTGCAGGTTGCAGACTCCTGCCATAACTTCTCACCTGTCTCTCACTGAGGATTCACACATTATCAATAAAATCAAAACAAAAGGAAGCGCAAAACTACAGAAATAACATTTAGTCATTTAGAAAGTGATTTGCTGGTGCGTAAACAGGGGTTTGCACTAACAGACATCACTGTGTTGTGACAGGCCCCCAGGTTCAGAGGAAACCCTCAAGATCAAGTCAAGTTCAGAGTTGCTGCTTTGTAACCCTGGTGCTATCTTAGGCATGTTTACATTAAAAGTGGGGTCATCTGGACCCACAAGACAGCGCGCTGAACTTTTTAAAAAGATTTTTTATCTTGACTTGTGTCTGTGGCAGACATTAAATCCTGTCCACCTTTGTCATGGGAGGGATCACATCAATGTAAGGGTGGGTCATCTGGACCCATAAGAGAGCAGAGAGGTTAAATTAGAAAGTGTCTCCATCTCTGAATCACACCAGAGGTTGAGTCCTAAACACTTCAGGCAGAAAACTCTCCTGTATAGAGTCAACTGACTGGCAGTGAAAAAGAATAAACATATATGGGTCAAATAGATGCTAAACAAGAAATAGGATAAAAAAAGAAAGTGTCTATTCGCACCTAATGTTCTAAAATCGTGCGGCCAGTGCTAAACTTTTTTCTTAGTCGCACTGACCCAGAGTAAAGGGTTAAAGGGTTAGTAATGGGCTGGGACAAAGCTAAAATGCGTATCCAAATATATTCCATACGTTCTAATGTATCAAAAATAACAAATAATTACCGTTGACAAACGCAGGTTTTTGTAAAATTTGACAAAATCAACGACAAATCACACTCGCATTTCGCCCTGCTTCAGAAACGGCTCGATTTGGGTCACGTGACGCGTTGACGTCATGTGAGTGAGACAGCGCCAGCAGCAGAATGCAGGCGGGCCCAGGGTGTCTGCAGATAGACTGTAAAAAATAATGGACTGAGCGAGCACTGAGGTCCCCCATTGGAAATGCATTACTTCCTCTCCTCGCAAAAGTAGGCCGCCGCTTTCACCG
>NC_050524.1:26159519-26169002 GCF_002922805.2 Oryzias melastigma | reverse complement strand
ATAAAGCTTCACGAGATGCTCCACGTCTTCCAGCTTCGAGCATGGCTCTGATAAACTGACAGCTTTCGTTTTCATCGTCATTCTCAGCGTCACTGTCAGTGTCATTGCCAGATTGTGAGCTCTTACTTTATGTGCTGCCGGCTCAAATTGATAGAGCTTTACAGTCCTCAAACCACAAACACCCGGCGCCTCTGAATCAGCATCACTTTCAGAACAAATGTTTCCACAATCTGAGTCTGAAGACAGAATTGTGGACCTTGAAATATCGCCGCTATCTCTAGCTTCGACACGCAAAGGAGAAGCCATCTTGCTATGTTGACTCTGGTGACGTCACACGCACCACGTGACCAAAACTGAGCTTTTTACCCGGAAATTTGGCCTCAAAAATGCCGTTTTATTTCAATATTTCTTGCTCAAAACACGCCAAAACATTTGGAAATGGTAAATATAAGGCGAAATACAGTTAACACCGAAAAAGACCCACAACCCCATTACTAACCCTATAAGGTTAGGATTATGGTTATGGTTAAATAAGCTAATGTTTCCTGAGTGCAGCTCACGGCTCCACCAGGGGATGGGTCAAATGTAGAGAACACATTTACACATTTAGGAGCGTGACAGTTAATTGGACTTTAATTTTAAGTTAAATTTTAAACACGTGCGGTCAGCGAAAAAATCCAGTCTTGGACAAGCTTAAAATGCGTGCGGCCAATGCAGCAATGTGATCTTGGCTGCACGTACATGTGGCCAACATAAAATTCCATCACTTTCTGTGCTGGTCGCACGTAAATACATGTGAATAACATCAGCCTACAAAAATAGTTTATTTCAGTTACAGTCTAGTATTAATTTGACCTTTATTACCTCAACATCTGCTGTTGAACATTGCAGAGGTCATTCGCGGTTCGTGGAGCCCCCTGAGGACAAAAACTTTCTTTCACCTAACGGCCTCCTCCATTTCCTGCTCTTTGTCTCCGAGTTCACCTTTGATCCCACAGCCTGCTCTTCTGTCATCCATCAATATTTGCCCCTCCCTGCAGGCCGCACTGGTAACAGACTGACACACCTGCACCAGTGAGCCCCTGCAGGTGTGAAATGAAGCCAGTCCTCTTTGCAGGAAATGCAGCTCCACCTGGTGTTAGATGGCGTCACCAAATGTGATCTACTAATAAAAAAGAAGTGATATTTGTTTAAAAAATGTTTTTTTTCTCATGTGGGGTGACTGTATGTCCCTTACAGTGCCTGAAACAACAGCAGACAGTTCCTTTTCTTCTGCAGCTGAACAGTCAGTCAGCGGCCTATTGTCCAGTATTTGTGGAAAAACTGTACCAAAACTGCTTGTTGAGTGTTGCAGTTTATCACCAACCTCATCCCAATTACTCACTTCAGCAAGAGTTTTTCAGTCAAAAGTAATCCCCAAGACTTTATTTAAACCCTTTCTTAAGACGATATAGAATTTGCTGCATAACAGGGATTAGAAAAAACTTCACAAACCTTCATTCAAAGCAGAGTGAGACTACAGGAGACAGAACGACACGGCAACAGAAAAGTGTGTCCTTTAACTGTAGTTTATTGGGAAGAAACATGTGGATAGTCTGATCTACTTTACAAAGAGGCTGACACAGAAGGTGAGAGATTCCTCTGATTACTGGACGACAAAGAAAAGCTGGAAATGATTGTAAAAGAAAGTAGTGTTGAAGTAGCAGTGAACTAAAACATCCTTAACTCGCGTCCTGCTGAGCAGGGAAGAAAGCGCAGCAGATACTGATGAAAGAGGGAACAATAAATGTCCTAGTTCACGGGGGAGAGGGGGGTGTTCCCCTGTCTTCATAGACCCTAATGACACAACTCATGTATCCCCAGTTAAGTCTGGTTTACACTTCCAAGCGATTCCTAATCGCTCGCGTCGCATCCACAATCTGGCGGTCTCGTTCATATTCACGTTGGCTGGATTTGGTTGACTCTCCACTATAACTGTGATGTACTTCTGACTGGTGTTTATACTTTTTAAGCAACGCAATCGTGTTCTGCATTTATTTTTATCATGATCAGCATCCCGCTCAGACACTTGCAGCATCTGCGAGCGCTCAGGTACATGAAAGAAAGAGGAGGGAGTGATGAGTTTGCCGCTAACAGAAGCAGGGAATACAAGGACGACAACATTAAATTAAAAAAGGAACACATTGGATTCTCTAGTGCCGTAAGATATGAGGAAAAAGACACATTTTTCCAGAAACTTGCTCTATTTTCTATCTAGCTGTCCACTCTGTCTTTCTCTGTGTGAAGTTCAGGATTTCCTAACTTTTCTGGTAACTCTTATTAATTTTTAGTATTAAAAGTTTTTTTTGGACAGAGTTTTCTGCGGAGTTGCGTACTCTAATCGCTGAAATACATTCAAGTTAAATGACGTGATTTGGCGGCGACTGCACTCCGGGCGTAACATTTCAGTCGTGGGTGACGTCATCAGCAGGTGCAACATTCGGATGTCGTTCTGCTCCGATGGCCGTGTGACCACTGCGACGCGATCGATTACGTAGAAACCAGCCTTTGGGGACCACAGCACTGTTACCATGGTGATTTATCAACCCATGTTACATGACTAACCAATAGTGTGAAGAAAAAACAAACTTCCTCCTGGTCAGTGACTCACAGTGTCAACAAGTGTCACAAGACCAACATATTGCGATATTTCAACTCACGAACGAACATTAAAATAAATTATGTTCGGCAAATGATTTTCATTTGAATCATGATTTTTTTTCCCCCCACGTTTTGTTCTTTAAAGGGAGATGGCCATTGGAAATGCTCAGCATTTTAGTTCTTTACAGGGGCTTTGTTTATTTTTTTTCTCAAAACTTGTATTATTATTGTAAATACGCATTTATATTAATTGTTCATTTTATTTTAATGTTGGAAAGGGCGTTAAATTAACATATTGTTTTAAACTGTTCAAAAACTGTTTTTGAAGAAAATAAGGATATATCTTTGTTTTACAAATAGTTAAATATCATAGATTACCAAGGTAATGTAATGATTATTCTTTGCCATATCGAGATACAACGGTATCGTGAGTCATGTATCGTGAATCGCATTGTGTCGTGAGTTACCCTGAGATTCCCAGCCCTAATCACAATGGGTGACATGAGTGCGGCCACCACCCTTTGAGCATTTATCTTGTACAAGACCCACCAGCACAGCTGGCAAAAGCATCAAATTCATGCATGAAAAAACCAAACTATGTAGAATCCATCAGAAACATATGAAGCGTATGAGGGTATGCATGTGCATCGAGGATGATCAATGTCTTGCTTTTTTTTACATTTGCATGGCTAAAACTGTCTAACTCAGAGACACCCGAGGACATGTGAGTCATAGTGAAGTACTTTCCCCATCAGAATAACATCTAAGGGTTTTGTTTGGTAGAAATTCTGGGCCTTTCTCTGCAATCTCTGCTGTGTAGAATGTGTACAAACTGAAGCTTCAGCGTAACAGTCCACACATGCAGCTGAAGTCAGCAAATGGCAAACTGTCTACCAAAATGTCTACATCTCTTCTTAAAGTTGCAACCCGCTATAGCACATAGGTGTCGATTCTTCATCATCTCTCCTCATCCTCACACACACCTCAGAATGTGGGGGCAGGAGCTTGTGGCCGGCCCAGCGTACCTCTGAGTCACAAACAGGCTGTTTATCCAACCAAATGTTTTCATCTGCTCCTGATTTATCCCAATTACATACTCAGAAATGTAGTTTTGATCTTCATTTTCTTTGTATATGGTCATCTATAAGGAGAAAATGCTACAAGAACATGTTCAAAACACCAAAAACACATTTTTCATGGGAGTGGGGTCTTTAAAAACTCTTGCGCTATGCTAGACACGTTTACGTTGGTAGTGGGGTCATCTGGACCCCACAAGATAAGCTGCAGGAAGTTTCAACAATACATCAGTGGCCAAACTCAGGCCCTGCTAGTCCTTTTCACAAAACATCTCTAAATTTCATGAATATTGATATAAAACATTCAATGACATTTTCATTTTGGATGTAGAGGGCCTTTAAAGTAGACATTTGTTTTTGGATGCTGAGATTTTTTTGGTGCTTGGACCAGATTAGGATTACTGCTAAATGCTAATCCTATATCATAAAAGCTAACAGTGACACCCACAGTTCCTCTCGATTGGGTTCACGTTTCCTCAAACGGGAGCAGGATAGTTCTGAAGCTTCTCCCACACTCTTGCCTTTCTGCTTACTCCAAACATGGCAGCCCGCCGCTGGCGTCCTGCGTCTCGGCGTGACTTTGCAGATGTTCCGTCAGTGTGTCTCGTTTTCCAAAGTTTTGAGAACAAACTTTACAGGAGAAGAGCTTTCCTCCAGTGTGGGTCAACATGTGGACTCTGAGGTTGCCCCTTTGCTTGAAGCTCTTACCACACTCCCCGCAGGAGAAGGGCTTCTCGCCAGTGTGGCTCCTCATGTGGTTTTGCAGGGTAACACTCTGGCTGAAGCTCTTACCACACAACCCGCAGGAGAAGGGCTTCTCGCCCGTGTGAGTTCTCATGTGTTTGGTCAGGTTAGTGCTCAGACTAAAACTTTTGCCACACTCCTTGCAGGAATAGGGCTTTTCCCCGGTGTGGGTGCGCATGTGCTTGGTGAGGGTGCTGTTTTCGGGGAAGCCTTTGCCGCATACCTGACAGGAAAAGGGCTTCTCCCCGGTGTGCGTGCGCATGTGCTTGGTCAGCGTTCTGTTCTCCGGGAAGCTCTTGTCGCAGAGCTGACAGGAAAAGGGCCGGTCCCCGGTGTGCGTTCGCATGTGGTTCCTCAGGATGCAGTTATCCCGGAAACTTTTGCCACACTCTTTGCAGGTGTGTCTCTTTGGTTTGGGGGGTCTCTTTTGTTTATTTGTCAGAGTGGAATTATTGGGGGGGGTTCCATAAACATCCAGTTTTTCTGAGTCACACCGACTTCCTGACATGTGAGAGAAACCTTCATGCTGCTGTGTATGACGTCTGCCCCTCCTCTTCCTCTGACCTCCAGTCTGTGGGTCCGTCTCTCCATCTCTGGTTGATGTTGACTCTTCATCCTGATTTGCATACAAGTCTTCAGTCAGGAGCTGCTGACTGCTTCCATCTGCCTCCTCAAAAGTGGGAGTCTCCATCAGAGCATCAGCCTCCTGCTTCAAATCCACCTGCTCTTCATCCTGGCTGATGCATAGCTCCTCGTCTTCCTCTTTTATCTGTGGAGGTTCTGGTTCCTCCTGCTTCACACTGAAGTCCACCTGCATGCAGAGATCTCCATCGGTACTGTGATGGGGCTGAGGAAGGACTGCACAAACACACAAGAAAAACTGATCAAACAACAACAATACTAACATCTGTGCTGCTTGATGTGTGTTCAGGAGCTGAACGGTTGTTTCAAACCTCACATCTTCAGCTGTCTGCAGGAAAGGTCTTAACTTTTGACAAGAACAAACTCGTGAGAGGGGAAGGCAAAACAAACTAGAAAAGTTGCATTACCTGCGATAATGCATGTGTGCGATAATGCATGTGTGAATGCATCATCGCATTAATGCGGTTGTTGTAAATCACGTAAATTGCTTAAATTGTATAACGTGCATTAAGTGTATAAAGTGTATAAAGTGCTTAAATTGCATTAATTAGCATAAATTGCGTAAAAAACGTCAAATGTACGAATATAAAAAGTTCGTGCATTAATGTCCTGAACGTGCTGAACGTTTTGATACCAATATTGTAAAAGTTTTAAGGTGCAGTAAAAAGTTTTAAATTTTCCCATTGACTTAACATGGGCTGAAAGTTCGCATAAATTGCGTAATATCTTGAAAACTGTAAAATTTGCGAAAACCAAAAATACAAGCAGTAATGTCCTTAACCTGCTGAACGTTTTGATACCAAGATTGTGTAAATCGCATAAAGTTTGCTTGAGTTTTTACGTGTCAAAAAACGTACGGAAGAAAACATAAATGAAGAATCTCAATAGTGTGAATGCATTGAATGCATTCACACAATGAACAAAAGACATTTTGACCTTTCCGCTATCTTTGGGGTCCAGGGGCCTTTCAAGAAGCAGGTTCAACAAATTTAGAGTTCAAACCTGAACTTAGAGTCCGTGGACTCAAAATTCTCGAACTAAGAGTTTTGGGTTTCAGAACAGCTGAAAAAGTTTGATTCAATCAACTTGAAGTTGTTAGAACCAGAATCAGGTGTGAGTCAAGGGTTCAAAATGAAAATTGAAAATCTCTGTATTTTTTAATAGCGAGTCCCTGGAAAAACTCACTATTTATAATATCGCTGAAATAAAAATGAATTGGGAAACTGCAGTCAGTCGACTCGTGTCCTCCAAATCCTCTACCGACGTAAATAACATTTCCTCTGGATTAATCAGCCTCCTCTCTACATGATCCTCTATGAATGAACATGTCATTTTGGTTTCTGAGTGGTGGAAACGTGACGTCTCTAATGTGAATGTTCTCTAAATGTTCATGAAGAACTCATATTTGATCATCCTTCACTTTAAAAAGGGACGGAGACCTCAGAGAACTCTAAGTTTCCTGAAGAAAACCTGCTACCGACCAGGTTTCGTTCACAGACTCAGTTACCATAGTGATTGATTCTGAGTTCAGCTTAACCCGCTTCTTGGAACGGGCTTGGTTTGACCCACTTTCACGGGTTTAAGTTATCTCTCTTTCTGAAACAAAAAACTCAGACTTTTACTGAATTTGGAGTTCACGAACTCAGAGTTCCAACAAAACCTGCTTCTTGAAACGGGCCCCAGATGACTCCACCCACATATTGATGTGTGATTCCTTCCATGACAAATGTGGACAAAGGTGGACAGGATTTTATGTCTGCCATGGACATTAGTGAAACTCAAAGATCAGTGATAAAAAAAAAGTTCACTGCACCGTCTTGTAGGGTCCAGATGACCCCACTTTTAATGTAAACAAGCTAAGGAGAGCGGAAGGGTTAATGGAAAGGGACTGTCCCAAACTCTGGAATTCAGGCATTCTTTCATCTGTAACTATACAGACGGCAGATGCTAAACCAGGGCTCTGCAACCTTTAACGGCATGAGTCATTTGCTCTAGTTTCTTACAGACCAAAATCCAACCACAGCCACAAAGTCCCATTTTATAATTTCAAAATGCACAGTATTTATGTTTTTTTAACAATTAAACTTTTATTTATACATTTAAAATAACAATAATTGAATTACAACTGTGTTTCTATATATAACAGTTGTAACTTAACGCTCATCCTTCTGCAGCAGCTTTACTTCAATTACAAATGCAGGAAGTCAAGCATGATATTTTTTATCGTAGGATTTTGGCATTCTTTTTTCATTTTAATCTAAGAAATAAACAGCATTTTAATAGAACCCGTTAATATATATAAAAAACTCAAAACAGTTAGAATAACTTGAGCTTTTTTTTTTTACTGAAAACACAACTCTAAATGACTTTCAACCAATTTGAACCACATTTCATCAAAACTTCAACTTCTTCAGTGTAATTTGCCAAAATAAAAATACTTTTAGAGGCTTTTATTTGACACCGCCAGCATCACGGCTCCGTTGTGTTGTGGGAGTGGACTAGCTACAGCCGATGGCTTACAATGGAATGTAAACTTTTTTTTTTTGGAATTTCCCAGCCACCGTACTATAGAGAGGAGCCACTGGAAAGGGTTCAAATGAGCTGACTGTAATTTGATTGCTGCACCCGAAAGTTTCACAAAGGGTGAAGATGACAACATCTGGAGACTTGATCTAATTCCATCTGGATCAAAAGAATCCCAGAACTCACGTTTGTGCAGAACAGACACCCGTCTGATGATCTTATGCAGATTTAGGGTCCGTGATTAATTTATTTAGTGTGTGTTTATTAATGTGAGATCAGCATAAAGACATATTCAAGTCTTTTTTGTGCCTCCATGCTGCTGATTAAGAGTGGACACGGAGCCTGTCAGTCACCAACATGAGGGGCTGTGTTTTAGGAGATGGGGGGCGGACTGGCTGCTGCAGCTCTCCCCTTTCACACTTCAGCGTGTGAAAACTACTAGTACTTGGGATTTTTTAAAATACATTAGTATTAGCAGAAAGTGTCAAAATGATTAAAAAAAGAATTAAAATCTGAAGCAAATTGTCACAAAAGTGAAAGAAGCAGACGCATTACACAGCCTGCAGAATCAATCATGGTTTTTAGAGCCTTGTCCTCAGATCAAACACTGTGAAGGGGGATTGCATTCACATTCCTGTTATAACAGAGGAACCTGTTCAGCGCAGGAGGTAGTCGGCTTGTCTGTTTGTTCAGCTGCTGCACAGGGCCTACAAAATAAACCCATTCCTTCTCTCTTCTTTATCTTTGTCTGTCCAGCAGCTGAACAAACAGGGTTTGGTTAAGCAGACTATACTGTTACAACAGGGAACATGCAATCCATTTGCAGATGTGTATTTTCCTAAACTCTGTTTCTGAGGCCAATCTTTACTTGTTTATTGTTAAAATTACAACTATGCTCCAGACCGGATAGGAGAAAGCGGGTGTAGGGGTGATAATGTGGGGGAAAGAGGGACAAACAGAGGGAACGGGATGACAGAGCAGCAGTCAAGAGAACGAAGAGAAAAATGGACATGAAACGCTTTAGGAGAAATAAAATAAAATAAAAAACATGGCAAATGGACACAACTGCCTCCTGCTGCACATGGATCCAACATGGCTGTGATGAGTTCTACACATTACACAGATGCATTGAACGCATAGACATATATGTCAACATATGTCAACATACACACGTGCATATGCCAGCAGGCCAGTACACTGATAAAATCTATTTAAAAATTCTACGTAGAAATCAGTCTGCAGTTCCACTTCTGACCAGCAGGGGAGCTAGTCCAGCGGTCCTGACCGATGCTCTGCAGATTGAACCGAGAAAACCTGGGAAGCTTGTCGGCGTTCATCACAGAGTTACGTACCCACGGTGTGCACCTGTATCGATGCTCCGTTCTCCTGCAGTCCGCGCTGGCGGCGGAGCTCCTCCTCGTACTGACAGACGGTTCTTTCAAAGAGTCTGAAGATGTCCTCCGCAGCGGCCGTCAGTCTCTGGCTGATGAACTCTCTCACCGGCTGGAGGGAGGACATGGTCTCTGCGGCGGCTCCGATAGTCCTCTGAACGCTGCTGCTGCTGGCGCTTCTGTTTACTTTTGTCCTGCATGTGACGAGGTTCGCCGGAGTTCTTCTTCTTTTTGGCGGTGACAGGCTCCAGCGCCATCTGGCGGTCAGGGATAATCAGCTCGGCTTTTTGACAAAATCATAATCCAAGTTTTTGCTGGTTTTGTCCTTCCTCTAAAAACGTCATATTTACAACTTCAGCTTTTTCATTTCTGAGACAAAATTCCCATTTACTATTTTCTTGTTTTTACTTTGACCAGAAGGTGCCTTTATGAAAAAAAAATCTTTAGTTTTTATATTTAAATCGCAT
>NC_050524.1:26159268-26159462 GCF_002922805.2 Oryzias melastigma | reverse complement strand
CCCCCCCCCCCCCACACACACACACAGATGAAAATTCTGTTTTTAGAGTTTCTAACATGTCTGTGTGTCATTTTTCTTCTGAAAGAGAACAAATGTAATAAGAAATCATTTCCGAGTATTTCTCCTTTTAAATCAAACAAACTGTCTTGGACAGACTCTGTTTGAATGAATGATCTTCTTTCCATCAACAGCTC
>NC_050524.1:26144756-26156215 GCF_002922805.2 Oryzias melastigma | reverse complement strand
CCAGGGGCCTGCAACCTTTCACAGTAAAAGAGCCATTTAGGTTTGTTTTCTACGGATAAAAACTTAGTAGGAGCTGCAAAGTTTTATTTTGATACTGCTGACAACATTATTGCACATTGTTTGATACTGATACAATGTATTTTTTAATAATAAATATGAATTTTAACTTCTTTTGTGGAATGAATTAAAAAACAAAATATAATTAAAAAAATAGAATTTTCTCAACATGTGAAATTATTTTTTATGTTTGACGGAAGCTCATATAATTTCCTTTCAAAGACGACTTGAGTCAGACTGGATCATCCCAGTGCAGTTCTGGACAACATAAATGGTAGATGGCGTATACTTGTATGGTACTTCCTCGAGGGAGGGTAGGAACTTCCTACCCTCCTTCGAGGGCCCAAAGCGCTTCACAGTCACAGACCCATTCACCCAATCTCACACACATTCATACTCTGGTGGTGGCTCCGCTGCCGAGCACTGGTGCCAACCTCCCACCAGAGGGAATTCGGGGTTCAGTGTCATGCCCAAGGACTCTTCGACACATGGGCGAGCAAGGCGGGAGTCGAACCCGCTCTCTTTTGATTAGGAGTTGACCGCCCTACCGCTGCACCACGGCCGCCCCATAGATGTGTTTTTAAACTAATAAAGGATCAGACTTTTTACCAAAGTTTTGCTTAGTATTTGAAATCGGTGTATTTTGGAGGAAACAAAGTGCAAACAAGATTTCTTCAAGTCAGCAGAGGTGAAAAAACCTTTAGATAGTTTATGTTCAAGGTTCTCCTCAGTCATACATTTATAAACTTAACTAATCAACTTTAAACTAGAAAAGTTGCATTACCTGTGATAATGCTAATGAGAATGGTTTTTGCTAAATGTGGTCCCTGAGAATGCCGAAGCAATTAACTTGAATTGCTGAATAATATCCTAAACATGAGGAACATTTTAGTGCCAAACTTGTATAATTTGCAGAAAGTACACAAATATTTGAAGAGTTGTATAGAAGAATAATTAAGGGAAAAAGAAACAGAATCATTTTAGTGTGAATGCTTTAATTTAGGAACCCTTACTTAAAAAAGTACTATTATTTTATTTTTCTTTAGCCAGACAGCCACTATAGAGAGGTCAAAGAGCCACAAGTATCTCCAGAGCTGCAGGTTGCAGACCCCTGATCTAGATGGTAGAATGAGTCAAATAGCAGCGAAAGAAACCTGGTGAAGACATTCGACCCCTCTCTATGACAACCCTGGTTACTATGGTGATCTTTCTATGCCATTAAAATAATAAAATGGGATCTTCTGGATTCTTTTTTAATACTGCCTCTCACAGTTGAAGTATATACAGACCTCTTTCATACGTTAAGTGGGACAGAATGCAGTATTGGGACGGACAATTACCTTTTCCCTCATAGTATAACTTGTCATAAAACACATTGACTCAAAAATAACATTTTATTTGGACAGAAGGACTTGTCTTTGAAAAACAAATGGGGGTGTAGCCGTGACGAGCGGGGCTGTTGGTTTCCTCTCATCCTCTGGGCGTGTCTGCAGGTGAATGATTGAAGTCATGGAAAGCTGCAGGAGCTGATCTCAGACCTGCTCAGTCCGTCTCTGTTCTGCTGTGACGAAGATTCAGAGTGACGCAGACTCAGAGGACGGAGAAGCAGCAGAGGACTTCCTCTCCACAGAGTTCTTCTGGACAGCAGAAGAAGTAAGCCTCTTTGCTTTCCAGAGTGTTCGTGTTCCTCTTCATCAAGGCTGCTGCTGTGTGCTTGTTGCTGCATCCATGTGGAGAGGTATATGTTTATTTTCGGCAGTTGTTCTAGAGTTTCTATGTCCTCTCAGGCCTCGACCAACCAGCTAATGGTTCCTCTCCTGAGTCTGGTTCTGCTGGAGATTTCCTTCTAAACTTTAGAGGCTGGAGCTGTCACTTTTGGTTTATTCTGTTCCAAAAGCTCTTCAGTGTCATTGTTTGGTCACTTATTTAGCTGAAGACAGTCTGGACTAATTTGAATGTCCAGACTGAATTGGATTGTAAACATCCAAATGAATGAACCTGAATGCTAATGAATTTTGGTTTTGTTAAACGTTTTCAGACAACCTGAGTTGTGAAGTGACCCTGTACACACAAACTGAAGAAGGCCACTCCACTGAGGAAGTGCAGTGCTTGGACTTACCAGCTGACCTTTGGTCTTCACTTGTTCATGCAGTCTTGGTCAAAGTGTCAAAACATTGGGTAATGTTTAACAGAGAGCAGTGGGCGCCCCCTGGTGGTTCCTGTCAGTCTGCAGTGATCAGGGGGTCTACTCCAGCCCTGTGAACTTTTTGCTCATTTTTTCCACCCTTGTAGCTTTTTTTGGATCACGTCTTCAGATCCAGTTGATCAGCAGGAAGTTTAAGAGTTTATTTCTTTTTAAAAAGGGACAATTCACACAAGAACATTGATCAAATGTGAAAAGATGTGTTGTGCCAGGTTATAGCAAAATTGCTAATTTCTGCCTGTAGTCCCTACAAAAGTAATAATGGGAAAATAAAAACAAGTAAAAGTAAAAATGATAAAGTTGTTGGAATTCAACAAAGTGGGATGATGTGATGAGCACAGTTAAAAAAGCAGATTAACAGAAACAGAGGAGAGCACCAGATCCAGAAAAATACACAGGAGCTGATGAGAACAACAGCACGTTTTCTTATTTTCATTAAACACTTACACATCTATTAATAACAACATACATAGATCTCTTAATTTAGTCAAGTATGCATGCTTGCTTACTCAGCGCTTTGATAAGTTTTCCCAACAATCTATACGTTATAAACTCATCAGTAGACCTTCTTAGCCCTCATCTCCTCAGTAACTATACAGACAAAATAGACTTTGTCTGATTTGTGTGTAACTTTGGATTTCTGCATGCATATCTTGATTGGAACTCATACAATACATTTTGACAAAGTAAAAAAAATAGGAAATTAAAAAAATACAATTTGCATATGCACAAATTAAATTACAACAGCTTGAAACTAATTATACACCCAAACCTTTAAAAATTACACACAAATCGCTTGTTATGCTCACACAAAACCACATTAATGCACAAATCTAGGGTGAGACTCTTTTCACATCTGAGATTTGTGTGAAAGTGATGCATTTAAATGCTGATAGAATGCTGGGTCATCGGAGTATTCTTATCAGCCACTTTGAACTTAGATTGTGAATAATATCTGGTGAAACTTGACAATTTCCCACTTTCTTAAACAGATATTCCCTGATAATCGAAAAACAAGAATTATGCAAATTGGGGTCTAGACCAACAGACTTTTCCAGTCTGAACACACCCTCAAAGTCCATGGCTATGACAGAATCCTTTCACCTCTCACTGGTGGTGTGTTCACCATTTTGTAGCACTGCCCAAATCTACAATTCCAAAATCGAGTGTACTAGATGTTTCTGTGAAAATCCAGTCTGCATCGATGCTCACTAGACTGGTGAATATTGACCACAATGCATTGCTTTTGACCCATTTTTGCAAAAAAATTGCTTACATTTAATTTTTAAATAAACCATCAACGTTTTCATCATCAGAAGACAGTGGAGTCACAAATGTTCGTATTGATTAGATTTTCACTTTGTGAAATCAATGACATGTTTGCATTTAAAAAAACAGGAGTGGCGAGCATGGAGTCCAAATTGCTTTTGAAATCCAGGGCACTAGATAGTTAGGGATTAGATTGGAAATTCAGACACAGTCCACATATTTAGCTTCCTTTCAGCTACTTCCACCAGGGGGCACTGCAGCAAACTACCCTATGATACGCACATATGATATGGGTTGTCCCGACCCAACCCTCTGGAGTTACCTACACTTAGCACATGAAACACTGAAAAGTTCCAAAGAAGAGTGCCTTAGAATGGTAAATGGCGTATACTTGTATAGCGCGTTCTACCCTCCTTCAAAGCCCTTCACAGTCACAGACCCATTCACACATTCACACACACATTCACACACTGGTGGTGGCTCCACTGCCGAACACTGGCACCAACCTCCCACCAGAGGGAATTCGGGGTTCAGTGTCTTGCCCAAGGACACTTCGACACATGGGCGGGCAAGGAGTCGACCGCCGTACCGCTGCACCACGGCCGCCCCTATGATGCTCCCATCTGTGTAACTATCTGTACCATGTGGTCCAAATGCAACGCAGCTTTTCAGTTCAGAACAAATGGAAGGTGTTCAGCATGGCACAGTCATAAACAAACACCTAAAAACTGTTAACCAGAAGGAAGTCACATCTACTGAAAATGAGGTTTTCTGTCCATGAGTATCTGCTGCTTTTCACACCACAATGCAGTCTCAGATCAGTCTGACAGTTTAAAGATAAACAGAAAACTCTAACCAGAACAAAGAACTTGACTAAATGAGCTCTCTAACCAACATAGCCACAGAGCACCAGTGATTTGGTTCCTGGACCTGGTGGTTTCAGATCATGTCCCATTCTTGGACCAACCCCAGCTCAATGACTCAATGATGTTACCATCATTTCTGGGTTGTTTCACAGATTCCTGCTTGGTGGGGCTTAAACTTCCTCTCTTTGTTGAGTTATTGTGTTGACACTCAGACAACACAAGTGTTACAGTCATTGATTTCTCAAGTGATCCAAAGCAATTCTGAAGTGAAATTGGACCTGACCTGGATATGCTCTTTTAATTCTCATGTACCTATTGACATGCATGAAGCGGCTGTGAATCAGAGCTGATTGGTGACGTATGCTTCTTCTGCAGATGAAAGTAGAATATATGTGTGAGCTGATGTGAATCCAGCAGCATGGATCTGAGTGAGGACAGAGGGGAGGCAGCCCCTCTCTCTATTAGGGCTCTACGACAAAAGCGTGAGAGCCAGAGCAAAGCTCAGCGGTGAGCTGAACACCTTCAAACTGTCTGGGACGTCTGAGTTCAGCACTCAGGTTTGACACCAACACTCCTGTTTGACAGGAACCAGCCCAGACTGGGATCCAGCTCCAGCAGTGGGTCACTCAGAAGTGACCGTTCCAAGGAAGATGGTCCTGACTTCAAGGAAAATACCAAGATGTCACCCAAGAGGTACACAGGTCCCTTTTTATTTAAGTTTTTAGTTCAACAGCAGCAGCTTCTATCTAAGCACTATTTGTTGTGTGTTTGACTCTACTGGGCTTGAGTTGACAAACATATATGTTTGAGTTAGCTCCAGCAAGAATATTTAAAATGCCTGCCACAGATACTGGCCATTACACCCAAGTATCTGCTGATATTATCTCTAAAATAAATGGCATAAAAGTCACGAACAAAAAGTAACATAGCAGATATGTACAACTGCGGCAGAGTAACCCCGGGCTCACACGGCTAGTGTTACAGTTCAGGTGCGATGCAGGAGCGGTCTAGCTACAGCCGATGGCTCATGTTAAGTATGTTTGAGATGACCAAAGCGGACCCGGCGCTGCGCAGATCGCCTGTAGCGCGGTGCATGTTGGTTAGTTTCTGTCACCAACGTCAAATGTGCGCCGTCACGAAGTATCGCGGGAAAAAGGACGGGTTCAGGGCGCCTTCGTAAGCCAGCGCAGCCAGAAAATAGGTACTGCGCTGGCTTCAAGCCGCCTTCAGGACTACAAAACAATAAATTGTGGGAAACGGTGTGCTGAAAGTTCTTTTAGTTCGATGTGAAATAACTGGCGCTAAATGAAAGAAATTGGTGGGATTTTTTTTACCCTTTCTGTAAGGTAATGAATCCCTGATGAAAATATTTCAAATAATCTCTGGTTATATCTGTTATTGTTGTCTTTAAAATTAACTTTAATTTATATTTTATCAGGTTGAGAGGATCCCCAAAAAACAGACTGATCAGAACTGGCAATGATTCATTTATTTAAGACTGGAGTGCAGTAGGCCAGGGCTAGGGCTCCTTAGCCCACTTGGGAGGGGGAAGGGGTCAGGCACACTAGAGAAAAGGTATTATTCAGTTCAAATTGTGCTTCCGAAAGAATCTTATTGGCACTCACTTTGTTGTGGAGAAGGTAAAGCACAAAACTCCACTTGTGTGTTTGAGGACATCCAGGAAGGGAGGGGGGGGGGCACCAGATCCAAATCCAAGAGATAAATCAAAGTCCGTCCTGACAAAGTTCATGCAGGCAAACCAGGGCACAGAGGACAGCAGCTTTGGCAGGCTGGAGTCACATGAATCTGATTATCGTCAGCATAACAATGAAAGGAGACTCCGTGTTTTCTGAGGATGGAACCCAGAGGAAGGAGGTACAGGGAGAATAAAAGTGGTCCTAGAATAGAGCCCTGTGGAACCCCAAACAGCAGTGGTGCAGTTGAGGAGTAGGATCCTGACATGCTCACACAGACAGTCCTGTCAGTTAAATATGATGAAAGCCAGTCGAGTGCGGTACCATAAATTCCAGCCAAACCCTTCAACCTGGACAGTAAAAGATTGTGGTCCACAGTGTCGAATGCTGCGGACAAGTCCAGCAGAAGAAGGACAACAAAGTTTCCATCATCACTTGAGGATTCATTAAGGCACAACAATGCAAAGTACCACCAAAGGCGTTGTCAAATCTTCAACAACCGCAAGCTTAAATAAGCAGCCAAAAGAACAGTTGAAATTCAGAACAATCACACTCAAAAGTGCAAAGAACAAGCATGGGAATACAAAAGTGCTTCCCGTGTAAGAAGGTGGAACCTCAGTCAGAGCTGAGACAAGCCATGACCCTGCAGCTGAATGAGAGGCTCAATGAGTGCGCTCACATTCTCAGTGGTGGCAAGCTTCTACCTCTGTTGAGATGTGGTGGCCCTGGAACTAAAAAAACATTGCTCTTCCTTGATGACTGTACAACAGAGAGAGACCCCACACTGCCCCAAAGAACAAGGACAGGCTTCAGGACTCTCAAGAACTTCTGACATATGTCATTGAGAAAACAGCAGACAACAGCAATAAACCATACCATAGCAGATGCTGACCTAAATATTCTTGAGAAGTTTGTTGTGACAATGTTTGACAAACACAGCAATACAAAGTAAGGTTGATGAGGCAAGACTGCATATTTGCCCGGAAGCAAAGGTCTTATGATTCAATTCCGCCAACCAGTGCATCTCTAGCTCAGCATGTAAAACGATCAGCCTTCCAAACTGCATACATATGAGGTCAGGCAACAGAGTGCAACATGCAACCTGGAAGCCCAGCCAACTGGGGCTGGCAAAAGAATGGTCAAGCCTGGAAAGTTCTTTGGTCAACCCTCCCACTCATTGCTCAGTCATGCCAGCAGTTGACAAAATGCCGCTGCACCAGCAAATGTCGGGGACCTTGAGATGCAGACAACTCTGTAGATGCAAATGCATGGAATAATAGAAGCAATTAGCGTGCACACAAGAAAGCTAGATTCTATACTACCTCATGTGTGGTGTGATTTGTACATATATGATGATACGTCGATTAGCGACTTTTTGTTTTGCATAAAATTTTCATTATACTACCATAGGATTTTATTATGTACATTTTTAATGCTGTATTCAATTCCTTGTATCCAAAACCATATATTTTGATAAATAAATAACCAGAATAGGATTCCTATTTGAACATTTAGACCAAATATTGTGGAAATAAGTATGAAAGAGGCGGACATCTTGAAAATTGGCCGCCATCTTCTATCTGAAGTTGAATAACGTACTTTTGGAAAAGTAGGTTCTGTTGCACATATGTGAGAAAATTAGTGCTTGTATCACCAAGTGAAAGATTGTTTCAGCAATCTGGCCCACTACTGTGGCTGAGCTAAAATGTTATTTGTCTCTTATTAACCTGAGAGGGGAAAATATAATTAGGACACCTTTTTCCATTTTTTTTTTTTTTAATTTCTGGATGAAGACAGAGCCAGCAGCCTCTGCACCCCGCAGCACCTCTCTCTCTGGCGGCATATCGAGTAAGTGAGCTCCGCCGCGGGAGTGTCCAGAGTGTTTCCCCACTTTTCCCAAAAGTAGCTCGATGAGCTCTGAGAACCTGCGGCTCAAACGGGTTAATGAAATAGAGGGAAATTCAGGATAAAAACGGTTGCTTTGGATTAATATTCTACCCGCTGATCGAGTCACTGAAAATGTCATATATCCAAAGCTGAGTTCCTGATTGGCAGATGTTACAAGGCGACAGTGTTCATTTTGAAAGAGAATTTTAATTTAGTTTAAGTCATAGTCTTTTGACCAAAGTAAAGTTTAGTTTTAGTCGCAATTTAGTCATGTTTATTATATTAATTTTAGTCAAATTTTAGAGTATTAGTCGGTATTTTCAATTATTTAGTCAAATAAATTACAGTAGATGTTGCAGACGACAAAAATAGAGATTAAAGGTAAAGCATATTTATTAATTTACTAAGTATGAATATATGAATAACACACAGAGATTTGACTAATTTGTTAAAAAAAACCTTTTACTTGCTTTCCAAACTTGTAATTTCTGCAAATTCAGCTTCAACAACTTAAAGCACATTTAAAGAAAATAAATTGTAATTATTATTTGTCTGCAAACGTCGCCTCAGGTTTGTTGTGTTTTTGCCTGTGATGGTCGCTCCACACAACGTCTTGTTGAAGGTCACGTTAAAAGTCAAATTTGTCCCTTTATGTACTCTTCTTCTTCTACCTTGAATAGACATTTTTTCACCTATATCACAGACACAGTTCACTGAAATAGCGTCTTCCCGGGCGGGCTGCAGGACTCTGTGTTCTGATTGGATCGTTTTGCATTTGCTCCCGCCCTCCTTCACCAGCAGTCACTATGATTGGATGTCGTCTTCAAAGAGTATTTTCGTTTCGTTTTTAGTCGTTGACGAAAATGTCTATCAATTTAGTAAAAGTTTTCGTGTCTGAGCGGGAGTTTTTGTTTCGTTTTTGTTGGGTGAAAAATGAGGTTGACGAAGATGATGAAGAAAACTTTTTGTCAACGAAATTAACACTGGATGGCGACCTGCCAAACTTCAGACATTTACATTTTGGCTGTGCCAAGTGATTTGTGCCCATTGCCCAAATTGCGCCGCTGGACTTTAGATCATGTCTTGTGTGTTCCATTGACTTAACATTGAAACTGGCTGCCTCCGCCTCCTGAATCGCGTTTGGTGTGAATGCACCTTAACAGTCAACATGTGTGACTTAAAGTCCCACTCTGATCATGTTCTGATCTACTGTCAAAGCGTTCCCGGAGGTCTTTTAATTATGATGATGCTGCTTTAGCCTGAATCAAAAAACCTGTGTCATTTTCTAGGACATAGCTTCTGCAGAACAGCATGAGTTTATTAGAAATTCATCTCTGAGTTGTGGGCAGGAATGTTGCCATGAAGTCCACTTCTACTTCCTGTCATCCATTTCTTTAAGCATTGTCAGAGCTATCCATACGTACAAGTTCTGATCCAGATTCCAGCTCAGACCAGGAAAATAAAAACCTTCATGGATTTTTTTTTCTGCAAGTGGATGATCAGAATGGAGCAGAGCAGAGAGTTTATGACTTGCTGATTGTAGAACCAACATCAGTACTACAAGATTTTTTTAACAGTATTTTTTCATATGCTCCTAATTGACAATAATATGGAGAAAAATACTCAGAAAGGCAGTTTTAAGCTTAAATTTATGCAAGTCCCCCATGATCAGAAAAATTTAACAAGAACATGTTAAAAACAAAAACACAATTTCTATTGGAGTGTGTCTTCAAACTGTCTGGGACGTCTGAGTTCAGCACTCAGGTTTGACACCAACACTCCTGTTTGACAGGAACCAGCCCAGACTGGGATCCAGCTCCAGCAGTGGGTCACTCAGAAGTGACCGTTCCAAGGAAGATGGTCCTGACTTCAAGGAAAATACCAAGATGTCACCCAAGAGGTACACAGGTCCCTTTTTCAGTTTTTAGTTCAACAGCACCAACTTCTATCTAAGCACCATTTGTTGTGTGTTTGACTCTACTGGGGCAAATTATTTCATTCACATCATCGTGAACAATCCAATTGGATCTGATTCACTGGTCTAAAGTGGATCAGAACATCTCCATGTAAAACTGACTGACTCAGAGAAATACCTGGTTCTGAACAGTTCAGGAGAAGTTTTCCAGATTTTTGCATTTCTTCAAGATAATCAAATTTGTGTACAAACAAGAATGAATGTCCAATTCAATCCCATTTTACTTTGATAAAGTTTTTCCTCATCAGAATAATAGAACATTCTACAACACTGTATGGTCACACGACTTTGCAAATTCATAGTCTTTCCACACGTTTTACTGGAATGATGATGAAGAGTCAGTCAGTCTTTTTTAAATTGAATTTTAGACATCAAGTCATGGATGGCAGAGAACTTCTTACAGCTCAACCTGTCAGGGTGTTGATAAGGAAACCCCTGGAACAACAAGCTTCAACAGAATAGTTTATTTAGGCTCAGGATGGAGTAGAGTTTCAGGGAAAAGTCTATGGTCCACAGGTGGAGAAACAGCCTTTTCTCAGGAAGGGGGAGTCTTGATAGTGGAGAAGGAGTGAGGGACACTGAAGGACTGAACAGAACTTGATTGGAATTCATCTGGTCCATCTGGTCTCCGTCTCTCCTTTCACCTTGTGAATCCACAGGAACAGCAGACGATCCAGTCCAAGCAGAGAGAGGGCTCCAGAAGAAGGTGACAGGTCAGTGCAGGAGGGAAGCAGCTTGGAAGAGTCCTTGAAGAGGCAGGTCAGAAACAGAGACACACAGGAACTCACCGACTCAGCAAAACAGCAGAGGCGAGAGACGATCCAACAGCAATTGCAGGTCTGCAGCTCCATAAGAAGGGAGGTGCTCAGGTGGAGTCAATTGACTGATTAGCTCAGCTGAGAGGAGTTGACAGGGTGGAGGGATCCAGATCCATGACAAAACCAGGACAAAGCAGAGGTTTCAGTGATCGGTTCTGAAGACAAGAGAGAGTTTGTTTTATCTAAACTATAAAACTTCTCACTGTGTGAGAAACCTGGGTGTGATTTTCGACTCTGAGTTTAATTTTATACCACAAATTAAAAGCATAACAAAAACAGGATTTTATCATCTTAAAAATATTGCCAGAGTCCGCTCATTTCTCTCTTATGCCAGCACAGAGGTGCTAATGCATGCTTTTATTTCAAGGAGATTAGATTAAATTCAGGAATGAAAAATGCATTTTTCATTTTTTTTTTTTAACTCCAGTGTTTTCCTCAGATGGATCCTCCACATCAGTGATTGTCCTTTCTCAGTAAACGGGGTCGCTGCAGTCAGATCTCCGGGGTCTGGCCCTTTGCTTGGATCTGGGGGGTCCTGTATAGCGTACTCTGTGAACTTGATTGAGGGTCACTGGTGTGGACAGGTCCCTAAAATATTGTTTCCTCACTGCAGTACAAGCCAGATTTCTGTTTTATATCATTTTAGTTTTTATTTATTTATTTTCTTCGCTACCATGGTGTGGCAACATG
>NC_050524.1:26141008-26144695 GCF_002922805.2 Oryzias melastigma | reverse complement strand
ATACGTACAAGTTCTGATCCAGATTCCAGCTCAGACCAGGAAAATAAAAACCTTCATGAGGACATTGTTTGGGTCCTAAAATGTTTCCTGAGTAATCCCTTGTTCTTTGTTTTTAAGATTTTAGAATTTTGAAAGGTACTATACAAATAAAGTTTGATTTGATTTGAATGATGGTTGATCAGTTTCTGCTGCATCACATGTGTGTTGTTCACAGTGATGGACTTTGGTCATTTTAATAAACCCACAATGCCTGAATCCAAATGGTATTTTCCAATGGGAATGTTACCTTTGTATCTCATTTTATAACAATTTTTAAAAGGTCGATTTGATTTATTCTGCCTTAGAAAGATCAATCTGGATTGAGGATGTAATGATCCCTCGGGAATCGGTAAAAAAACTATTCAAACTCGTTAACATATTCGTCAGATCAGATAATTTAAAAAAATTGATTTTTCACAGCCTATGCATACATTTGGAAAAGAGCAGAGCAGAAAACAGCTTTCCAGGCAGGCGTGCCTGTGTCTGTAGGTGCTTACACACCGGCCGCACAATTAAGCAGACAGTTTCAATGAAAAGTCAATGCAAACGCGTGCACACCAGAATTCCTGGCCTCTGTGCTTGGAGTGCACGGAGAGTGTGTTGTTACGCAAGTTTTTATGCCGGGTCGCAAGCTCTACGCACAAATCGGGCACGCACTAAGCGCGCCTTCAATGTTCAACATTCACCGATGTAGATTGATCCCCTGCTAGATCTTAAGTCTCGGGGATCCCACTCCCGGCGTGGGGAGGAGACTGCCGGGCCCAGGAGACCGGCACCCAAGAGACCAGACCACCAGGCCAAGATTCCCCGCCCCCCCCCGCCAGGGATGGGATAAGGGACAGAAGGTCGAAGGTCCCACCTTCCTTGTGTGATGCGTGCGTGTTTGCTTGTTAGAGTGTATATTTGTGGTGTTAAAGGTGTGTGTACTAAAGGGTGCAGTTAAAATTGGTGAGAAGGTCTTAACAGGGCATCTCCTAATTGCTCGCTCCCACCAGCGGCCCTACATGTCTATGGTGCGGTTAAAATTGGCGGGAGGGGCACTGAAAGGACATCGACTGTTTGCTGGCAGTGATTGAGATAGAGCTCAAAAGTGTATTTCTCAAATGCAGCCATGTTTGTTGTTCATTCTCAGTTGTCACGTGTACTTTGTGTCATTGCAGCATCATGCAACTGTTGTTGGCATTTTGTCTCAGCTTTACACAAACTCCCTGTCTTCCCCTCTTCCACCAGACTTGTACACTTTGCTGTCTTGATATTGAGTGTTTTCAGACATGTCTCACAAGGTTATTTTATGCTCTTTTTCATAGTTCCTAAGCAATACACAGTGCTGGAGTTCATATTTAAATGTTAAAGAAATAACATAAATCAAGTCTCTTTCAGCCAGGTTGCCTCAAAAAGTCAAACATACCTGAGTATTGTGAGTCAAATCCAACCATGCTAAATGGTTGATTGATTGGTTTATTTCAAGCACAGATTGTGAAAAATACTGGATAAAACACACACATTTTTCAAACTCATTGCAGAAATAATGAAATGCTTTGGTCAGTGTAATCACAAGAAGTGACCAGAAGATGTCGATGTTGGGCCGCTCCAGGCGGGGCTGAGAAAGACACGAAGGAGAGTTATGTTGTTGTGACGTTGCATGCCTGTAAGACTGAGGTCCGATAATAGTTCATGGATTAAAAGCAAGGAGACTCCTGGATTATTTTGATGTCCAGAAGATATTCACGGACATTACAGTTAGAAAATAGAAAAACAAACAAACAAAAACAAAGACACACCTATGTCACATTTCATTCATTAGATATAGTAAATATTATTCATTCATTCATTTTCCTGACTGCTTTATCCCTTTCGGGGTCGTGGGGGTGTCGGAGCCTAACCTGGCTGCTGATGGGCGAAGGCGAGGTTCACCCTGGACAGGTCGCCAGTCCGTCGCAGGGCAGTAAATATTATAATAATTATTTATACTATAATTTTATATTATAATATTATAATTAATATTATAATTATATTATAACTAAAGTCAAGTAGAGGTTGGTTGATTTCTTGAAAAGCAAAATGGATTGTAAGTACTCTCATCCATTTAACAAAAGCAATTCTGTCTGTCAGACATTAGATAGAGTGCATTTTTTAGCATGTTCTGTCAAGTGTCATGTCTACTTTTGAAAACTTTTAATAAATCAGGCCAGCAGAGACAGGCACAAGGTCCCTGAGTTATAAAGTACTCATCTTACTGAATCAAATAAAATAACTGAATGAACCAAATTAACACTCAGTGAAGATGTCCTGGCTCTTCCTACTAAATCATCAGACTGAATCTGTTCAGCCATGAACTCTGCTCACAAAAGTTGGTTTGTTTATGAAAGTTCAGTTTTCAAACTTCTTGTCATGAGATTTTACCACTGATCACCACTAAGCTCCTTGAAATGTATAGTTCCATGGCACTACAGTAGAGGAGCACTCTCTACCGAGGACATAGAACAGTTCAGTAGACATAAACAGAACGCCACAAACGAGGACAGACAGAGCTGTTGATTCTCACCTGAAAATTCTTACCTGCTACATCTGGTTCTGTGTTGACTTACAAGCATTGCTTCACATAGATTGTCCTTACGGTCTCTGTGTGCAGTTGATGGAATGGGAGCTAAATGTTGATGATTCCTCCACAGGGAGGAGCACCTGAACTCACGACCTCTTAGCGGTCAGTCTGCACACCAGGATCAAACTCAGCTGGACTCCATATTTCTGGTTTGTTCATGTACAACAACTATGCTTCCATCCATTTTGCTCTATGCTGCACTTCGTAGACCAGTGGGTTTTTTTAAGCTCATTTAGAAGCCTATAAAATTATAAAAATCAAATAGAACTGGGGGTTTTCACATTTTTGCCGTCCGTAAGACTAAGGTCACATATCCCACATGCCACCATGCAATGACCAAATGCAGGTTTTTCAGCAAATTCAGCGAGTGGCTGCACAGCGGCATTTGTAATCTGGAGGTGGCAGCCACATTTTTACATGCAGAAGTTTTGAGAAAAAGTAAAAACTTTACAGCAACCAGACAATTTTCTTTAAAAGTTGATGTCGGTCAGTGGCCACCTGGGCACATTTTGAGGATCCACGTTGGTAGTCTAGTGAACTAGGGGTGGGGCTGGGTTTAGATAAATTAAAGAAGTGTACACATACTAACCACTTGCTTCTTCTTAGTAGAAATGGGGTCATATTTTTAAGTTATTAACTTACCCATTATGGCAAAAACAGAATAAAAAGCTCTATGAGAAGCGTCTGTTGACCGCCGTGAAAAATGTGCACCTGGTGTGAATTGTAGGAGAGTGGATACAGCGGCACACTCTGCTCCGCAGCGTAAGACTTATTTACAGTAGCGGTTTCAGCTTGGGGCGCCAACTCGAAGGGGGCGGCAGCTGAGCGCTTGGAGAAAAAAAAATCTGCGCTGCTATGGGTTTCTGTTACCTGTGAGATCACAATGTTTTGAACGGGCTGAAAACCAGTGAATTGGCGCCCCCAGCAGGTGCATGCGCTCCCGTCGCCTGAGAATGAACTGATAACACTTATGCTGCACAGAATAGTGTTGTGTGTCCTGTTTTCAATTGTAATTATAGTAAAACATGGCCGTTGAGACAGACAAA
>NC_050524.1:26137061-26138700 GCF_002922805.2 Oryzias melastigma | reverse complement strand
TTGACCTGAAGAAATACTGTGCCTCAGATGATGCTCTTTTGAGGCTTCTGCCTGTGATCAAAGCCTCCAAAAAAGCTCTGTAAGAAAACCAGTGAATAGTAATAGCGGATAAAATGTTTGTTAAAATTACTAGTTTTTATTTTTCTTATTTTTCTTCCCTTAGTTTGCGTGACTGCAAGCTGTCAGAGAGAAGCTGTGACGCTCTTTCTTCAGTTCTCAGCTCTCAGTCCTCAAGTCTCAGAGATCTAGACCTGAGTAGCAACGACCTGCAGGATTCAGGAGCGAGGCAGCTCTCATTGGCAATGAGTAGTCCACAATGTCAACTTGAGACTCTCAGGTTGGTTTTTTAATAATTAAAGGTTTGTTTAAAGCATTCACTAATTTTCTCTAATTCAAAGTACTAGCACCATGTAATTTTAAAGGCAAAACAAGTTAAATAAAAATGCAAACAATTTCTAAGCTGGACGGCACCTACGTTATTGAGACACACGTGTGCTTCTTTCTTTCAAATATGAAGTTCTGGAAGTGGTCCACAAAGTGTGAAGACGAAAGCAGAAAGTACAAGTAGAGGCAGTGGATCCATTTGAAGGTCCTGATGGTTTGGAGGATCAAAGTTCCAAATGTGACTTTGGTCCACGTTGAGTCTGAAGGCTCAGACTTCAGCACCTGAAACCACAGCAACAGTGAAGGAAGACAGTTGTAGTGTGTGTGAACATGTGCATGTGTGTGTTGTGTCTCTGCAGGCTGTCAGGCTGTCTGATCACAGAGGAAGGCTGTGCTTCTCTGGCTTCTGCTCTGAGCTCCAACCCCACCCATTTGAGAGAGCTGGACCTGAGCTACAATCATCCAGGTGAGGCGGTGAAGCTGCTGAATGCTGGACTGAAGGATCCAAACTGGAGACTGGACTCTCTCAGGTATGGAAAAGTGTGTGGCAGACGAGTACCAGAAGAGGGAGAGGTCATGTAGTGGAGTGTACATCCTAAAACGGGGAGGTTGTGGGTAGTGTCCACAGTCAGGTCACAACAAGCACTCAAAAAATGGTCCCCAACGTTTCAGGGGTCAAACAAAAAGGCTAAAGGCTTGAATGCTTCCAGAACGTGGTCTAGACCAGGGGTCGGTATCCTGTGGCAGGTCTGGAAAGACAGTGGCCCGCCAGGGTGTGACAACAATCAGCACTTGATCTGTCCGCTGTTTGTATTTTTTCGAATTTGAAAAGAGTGATCATCTCTTCTTACAATGATCTTTGTCACCCCATGGCGTCACAAGGAAAAGTTCCATTCATGCACTGCTGTCACAGAGACCCCGCCCACCTGTATAAACACATGGTTTAATATTGAAAAAAACGTTATAGTTTCATACAATTTACAAAACTGTCCATGTTTGTCTCCATGACCATGCGCACGGGAGGAAACAAAGGTTACTGCAGTGAAAAGCAGTAATAATTCATGTGATTCGAAAATGTTGCCAGTGTGACGATTTTAGCGCATTTGTAGATAGAGTGCGTGCATGAATGAGAAGAGCGTGAAGCAAAAGTTTATGATTGCACAGTTTGTTTGTTTTTTTGGTCGTCTTTTTGGCGTCCCTGAAATCTATGAAGTTATGCCTCCAAGTGGGGATATTTTGTACCAGTATTAGCTGG
>NC_050524.1:26135201-26136775 GCF_002922805.2 Oryzias melastigma | reverse complement strand
TGAATAGGAGTGTTGATTTAAAGTATTATTTTTTTTTGGTATTTTATTGTTTGTTTTTAATTGTGAAGTGCTCTGGGCTGCAACACACGAAAAGTGCTTTTAATAAGTAAAGATTGATAAGTTCAGGTAAGTTGGTAAGTTCATCTTTCTTTCAGTTGCATTCAGTTACTTTCTGTTCTGCCAAATGTCAATATGAAATGTGAATAAGTTTTTAAAAAAATAATATTCAAAAAAATGTCAAATTGGCACTTCATGTCATAAAGGTTGCTAGCCCCTGCTCTAAACCTTGGCTTAAATGTTTAGGAAGAACTCTGATGCCTCCTTCTTCTTTCAGAGTGGAACCTGCTGGTCTCCGTTGGTTGACACCAGGTCCCTGGAGATGTAAGTGATTCATGACATCAGGGTCTTCATGTACTTGCATGAATCCTCATCAAAGTGTCAATGAAGGAACAGACGATGGGTCAATAACTGCTCCTGGATTGTGTTTGTTTTCTCCATCAGATTCCTGTCAACTCAGCATTGACGCCAACACAGTGAATAAAAAACTCAAAGTGTCTGACAGCAACAAGAAAGTGACCTTACTGGAGGAGCTTCACTCATACCCTGATCATTCAGACAGATTTGATGGTTGGTCTCAGCTGCTGTGCAGAGATGCTCTGACCGGTCGCAGCTACTGGGAGGTCGAGTGGAAAGGAAAAGTTCACATATCAGTGAGTTCCAGAGGAATTGGGAGGAGAGGAGAGAGAGGAGACTGTTTGTTTGGATTGAACCGTCATTCCTGGAGTTTGAGCTGCTCTGATGATCTTGGTTATTCAGTGTGGCACAATGGCCACCAAACATTCTCCTCCTCCTCCTCCTCCTCTCACAGAGTGGCGGTGTACGTGGACTGTCTTGCTGACACTCTGTCCTTCTTCAGAGTTTCTGGTCACTCACTGATCCCCCTCCACACCTTCAACCCCACATTCACTGAACCTCTTTATCCTGGATTTGGGTTCAGTTTACTTGGCTCCTCTGTGAATCTGCTCTGAGTTGGTGTAAAGACCTTTAGAATAAGTCAGAAGAGTTTATCCAGACATGCTTCCACATGTGTGCCTTCAATCCGTTTTGTTTTAAGCTCCCCAAGTGGCCATCTTTTTCCAGTCCTTCAGAGATGAAAGCAACCGTAATTCCAGCATTAGCAGATAGAAAACTTATTTTACATTTGTGGACAGCATTTTACAACTACAGAAACGTTTATAAAGCTTAGAACTCCATAAAGCTACGTCTGTTCCTGTCTGCTGCGGGTGATTCACCCAACAACTCTATACTGACGATTGCAGTTCCTCTGGTTTAACCAGCTTTACCCTGGATTTTTGAGTAAACTATCATCCTCAACTACCAGCATTCCTTGTAGAGGTGCAATGGATCATGGCTGAACCGTGATCCGTACGGATCAGTAGCTATAGTTCTGAACACATATGTACCACAGATCCTTAGTGTGATTCTCCATTGTGGGATTGTACAGTATATGCTGGTACAAGAATAATGATTTATAAAGCGAATGTTATGTTATATGTAATGTTAAGACTCACTCC
>NC_050524.1:26134655-26134982 GCF_002922805.2 Oryzias melastigma | reverse complement strand
GTTAAATTATTTTTATTTGTATTACCCCACAATTCAACACAGTGAGTGAAACAAGGCAGGACAATTAAACAATATAATATTCGTAACTCATTACAGAATCAAAAGTTCAAAATGTTATTCAAAACAAATACAATTTTAGCCACTTTCCTTTATAATATGTGTTATTTGCGGCTTCCAAGACACTTTTTTTGGGTCTAAAATTAACCCAAGAAATCTATACTCAGAGAAACTTTTTCAACTGTTACTCCATCCATCCATACTTTGACTTCCTCCTGTTTTATTAGCAAAAACCATAAACTCAGCCTTTTCTAAAATCAATGAGAGCTT
>NC_050524.1:26132205-26134578 GCF_002922805.2 Oryzias melastigma | reverse complement strand
TGATTGAGGCCCTGTGACAGACTGGAGACCTGTCCAGGGTGAACCCCGCCTTCGCCCTTCAGTAGCCGGGATAGGCTCCAGCACCCCCGTGACCCCGAAAGGGAAGAAGCGGTCAAGAAGATGAATGAATAGAATGATCAACAGTATCAAATGCCTTTTTTTGAATCAATAAACAATCCTATTGTGTATTTCTTTTCATCAATTGCTGTTGAAATATCTTCTGTTACTTTCATCATGGCCAAGGCTGTTGATCCGTTTGTCCGAAAACCATAATGACAGTCATTTAATAGCTTGTTTTTTTTCAATGAGGGAATTTAGTCTGCGAACAAACAACTTTTCTAATATTCTAGAGAATTATGAAAGTAGTGATACTGGTCTATGTTGAAGGAATGTCTGTCACCTGTTTTATGAAATTGAATAACTTTAGCAGTTTTCATAGCTTCTGGGAAAACACCTTTTTTAAAGGAGAGATTAAAAATATGCCATCGTTGCCTCACAATACAATCAATGGTCTTTTTTGTAATTTTCATATCAATACCATCACTATCAATTGATGTTTTATTTATTTTATTTTTTGGACCATTTTGGACCATCCACTTCTGATAGATACATCGACTGCATCATCTTACTTTCCCTTTTCTGACTTTTTGTCAAATTTCCTTGAGCTTTTGTAGTTTCCTTTGCAAAGTTAGGGCCTATCTTTACGTAAAAAGAGTTAAATTCATTGATCACTGTGTCCATATTTTTTTTATTATTCAATGATCCTTTATGAAATATTTTGGGAGGTCCAGAGATCCTGTTTTATTTCCCATTACTTTGTTTAGTATATTCCATGTGGTTTTAATATTGTTCTTATTTTAAACAACATTTTTCTTATAGTATTCCTTTTGTGCTTTTCTCAAAATGTTCATTAGTTCGTTTTTGTACACCTTGTATTGTTTTTCAGAAGCCTCTGTTCTAAATGTTAAGAAAGCCTTGTAAAGTTTTCTTTTTGCATGCATTCTGTAAGCCTCTTGTTATCCAAGGGTTTCTATTGTTTTTTAGTTTGTTCTGACATAAAACTTTTGGAAGTGTTTATCATACAGGGCTAAATAACAACCAAGAAAGGACCCATACACAGAATTTACATCATTCACATAAACAGCTTTCCATTCTTGTTTTAACAGGTCACTTCTAAATGCATTAACTGCTTCTTCTGTCTGGCTTCTTCTATATCTAAGGTGTTTAAAATGTTCCTTTTTGGGTAATTGATAATTAAATGTTGCAAATACAGGTAAATGACCACTTACATCATTTATTACTAAACCACTAGTTGCATTTTTGTCTTGATATATTTGTAAAAATATTATCAATTAACGTTGCATTGTTTGTTGTAATTCTACTTGGTCTTGTGGTTAATGGATACAGCCCTTACCGTACAATGCATCCAAAAAATCTGAGGATTGTTTATTAGTATTTATTTTTAGTAGATCTATATTAAACAGTAACATAACAGTAATATTTTTTTACCTTTTTAAAATTCTATTTCTGAAGCAACACTTTCCATTAGGTCATCAATTACAGAAGTCAAGCCTTCTACTAGTCTACATTTAAAGTCACTGTCCCCATACTGTAGGTAACCACTTCTCCTCCACTTCTATTTATCCTGTTGTTAACAAATAAAACTTAACCATTTATAGTAAGGTCAACCACTTTCCAGTTGTTTATCCATGTTTCAGATGGCACAATTAGCTTAAATTTACTTTTAAATGCATCCAAGCAATCAATGATTCGTGAAATGTTGAATCAAAGTTCCCATATAAACTTCTAGAGTTGAAATGAGTCAATGAAAATGCTTTTGCTAGTTCAATAGTATCATGGATTTGTTCATCTGTGTAATATCTATATAGAATCTTTAATACAGAGTCTAATGTAGTCTATTATGCGATTAAAAACATGAAGGTCTGGATCCACATCGCTGTCAAAATCATAATTGCTGTGCTCTAAACAGTTAACTCTTGAAAATGCTTGAGTATTCAATTCAATTTTATTTATATAGCCCAAAATCACAAAGAAAATTTGACTCATTGGGCTTCAAGCAGGTAATGTTACATTTTGCGAGCGACGTGTTCTGATAGGCTGGTAAGGAACTATGAGATCTTTAATATAGTATTTTTGAGATTTTTTTTAATCAAAGAATTGAAGGAAATCACCAGAGCTGATAGTAGCAGGAATATGTGGTTCAACTGAGCTGTGGCTGCTGGCCAGCCTGGCTATAGTACTAAAGAGAAATCTTGGATTATTTACATTTTCTGCTATTAAAGTTGAGTAAAATTGAGTTCTCGCTTTACGCAGGGATTTTTTATAACTTAAGAGGTTACATCTCCAAGCATT
>NC_050524.1:26120989-26129978 GCF_002922805.2 Oryzias melastigma | reverse complement strand
TAAGACTAAATAACTCTTATTAAATAAGATATCTTAGGACCACATAATAACATGTTCAAACAGTGGATGTTCAGTTCGTACTAAACTCATACCACGGGAAAATACGTTTTCATTGTCGTCTAAATGTCACTTCCACAGCGTTACAGATTGTGTGTTAAACACCAAGAACTCACCTGTAAAGATTCATGATGTAAATAATCCACCGCGGTGCAGCTTTCCTGGAGAATTGAAGCGGTTAGCCGTTAGCATAGAGGAGCCGCAGACGGCAGAGCTGTGGGCGTGAACTAAAACAAACCGGAGGAAAAGCGGGTGAACTCGGTCCCGCCCCTTTTCCCCATATTTGGAACGTCCGTGTGAGGCGGAGTTAACTCCAGCCAATATGGCTGCGGCCATGAGCTGAATATTCAGGCTTCATTTCAGGGACTGTGGAAGTCAATGGGTGACGTCAGAGATGCTGCGTCTAATTATATATTAAGTCTATGCTTTCCCCAAAACATGCTCCAGTTGTCCACAAAGCTAACGCCATTTTCTGGGCACCATTTAGCTAACCAGCGGTTAAATGACGAAAAGAGCCCCTGGTGGAAGCGGCGTTGACGTTCCTCTGCAGAGAGCCGAATCCTGCCGAGCTGCATGGGCTCCTCTCTGCTGAAGTGGGCGTGGCCTCCCGCTGAGCCGCAGCCGGAGGAATCACGGGCAGGTGACGAGGCTCGAGCGGAGAGGAGCTGCTGGAGTACGGCGTTTTTCCTGCTTTTTCCTTGCTTCTCTCCTGAAGACGGTTGTCCAGTCTGATGGAGAGGGAAATCAACTCCTCCAGACTTGATGTTTCATCACGAGCCGCCAGTTCATCTTTAATGTCTTCCCTGAGGCCGCGGTAATAAATTCCAGTGAGCACCTTCTCGTCCCACCCACACTCTGCCGCCAGAATCCGGAAGTCGATGGAGTAAGCCGAGACTAGATCAGAACCTTGATGTAAGGCGAGCAGGCGGTAACTTCTCTCTTTCCCCTCCAGGGGATGATCAAAAACGCGCAGCATTTCTGCGGTGAATAACGCCAGGGACTCACGGAGCGGGGAGTTTCCGCCAGACAGCGCTACAGCCCAGGCGGACGCTTTCCCTGAAAGCAAACTCATAATGAAAGCTATTCTAGCTTTGTCAGATGAATACGTGAAGGGCTGCTGCACAAACACAAGCCTGCACTGGTGGAGAAACTGTTTGCAGAGTCCAGGGTCTCCTGAGTACCTGTGCGGAGTGGGGATGAAGGGCTCGCGGGGCTGCGAGGCAGGAACCAGAGGAGGAGCTGGACTTGGAGTTGGGTTGAGTTCCACGGAAGGAGTGTGGTCGGAAGGCTTTAAGGAGTTGAGTTGGGAGGAGGCCACGTCCAGACGACCGCCGAGCTGGTTCACTCCGGTGGAGAGATGTTGGAGAGAAGACATGATCTCCTGAAGAGCTCGGTCATGCTGTCCCATAAGAGCCCCTTGGGAAGTGATGGCTTGCTTCACCTTGTCTAGCTCTGCGGGATCCATTGTGGCCAGGTTATTCTGTCAGGGTGTGTAGACAGATCCCAGAGCAGAGCCAGACTGGATGTTAATCAGTGAAGATTTATCGGATTCACAACAGTAACAAACTAAAGAAGCAGACAGGCGGTGGAGGCAGGAGGCTTGACCAAAGACAGCTGCTACAGGAACTAGGAAGTGGCAACATGGAGGAGAAATAACCTGGCAGGTTGGAGGAGCCAGGGAGAGGCTTTTAAAGGTTGAGGATAGATTGGGTGCAGGTGTGCAGCGTCACCAGTTAGAGAAGGCCACGCCTCCAGCCCCACACCACCCTGTAGGAGCACAAAGGAGAGAAACCTAAGTACAAAAACACAACACCACAAAACCACATAAAAGGAAACACCAAACCATAACAGTCGGCGGATGTGGAGCAGTCCATCACGTGGAGTACAACACGAATGAGTATGAAAGGATTTGTGATCATTTCAGTATTATGTATAATTGTTTATTTATATTGAATCCTTTCTGTTAGTAGGAAAATAGACAGTTTGATGTAAGGGGCAAAAAGAAAACATTCTTGGCCTTAAAATACCTTAAATTCATTGTGTTAAAAAAATGAAAAAAAAATCCAAATTGGGACTTAAAACAGTGAATCAAATCGAATCGTGGCTTGACTGAATCGTTGCATCCCTACTTCTTGATGGTGGCCAACATTAGCTGTGTTTATATGTGCAAAATGTCCTCGATCGGATCAAAGAACAGATTAGAAGAGAACTGTGGACATGGCCCTGAAAAACTTTATCCGATTGTAACAAACGTTTCCATGTGCCACAAGTTTGATTGGAATAAATCATTTTGACACCCACAGAGCTGTCTAAAATGCTGGAAATAGTTGTAGAAGAAGAAATGGAGAGTTCCTATGTAAACAGACAAAGATTCTGTATAGAGCGAGATCCTGTGTAGCATGCTACGATGCCTTCTGACGTGTTTCACTTCTCAAAGGATGAGAAATTAAAGAAAAACTGCAAGTCCACTATAATCAGGAATACATTGATTTACTCAGACCTCCCAAGGCCATAAATTACCTCTGTGGAGATTTTATCGAGACATTTGAGAATCTGGCCTCTCCTTGGATGCTAAGAGGCCCAAATGAGGCCTTGAGCCCCAAAGGTCTGTTACCTCCCCAGCCCTATTTCTTGATAAGGAAAACGCTGGACAACTCCTATGAAGGATTTACGCAAACAGAGATTTGTCCTAAAAGGTCTTCAAAGAATCCTTTCTGTCCTACTCACTGAAGGATCGATGGCAGACCTCTTTGAAATGTAAGGTTTATGACTTTACGACCCCTTGGACCAAAGGAGGACCCAGGAACTCAGCTCAGAACAAGCTGAGATGAACATTTGAATTTACAATTCTTTTATTCACAAATAAAGATTCTAAACATCTGTTCTTTTTTTTGTGGTGTTGAATGTGAATGACAAGAAAATGACTGAACTTTATTCACAGATTTCAACAGGAAGCAGACAAAACTTCCACTATAATCTTTGTTGTTCATTAATATGTGATTTGCATCTGAATATGAGTTTAGACAACATTTAATCATGTATTGATAAACTGCATGTTAAGAGTTAATGATATGGAATACAATTCATGCTTTGATTTAATCCTCTTTATTTGACAATTAAGAAACATTAGAATTACATGTAATTGATCTTTTTCTATGAGAAATCTCTTCATAGTTGATTGTTTATTCATTAAGAGTTTGAATGTTGATTTTTAAACTTCGTTTAAGCTAAACTCATTCTGATTTAAACTTTATGCAAACTTGTTTTATCACAAAAGTATTTCATGATTGTTTGATTTTCACATCACTTTACTTTCACCATGAGATACACTGATGATACCCCACATCTTTGAATGCTCAGAACATTTAAGAGAAATAACTTTTATTTTTCTTAGATAGTTTGAACAGTTTTGATAGAAACATGAAACTGTTAGATCCACTAGAGACGTGTGCCTGCAGCCATTCGCTGAAATCAAGGCCTCCTCTGAGGTCAAAAGGTCATGCACACTCTCACTTCAGATCAGTTGGAGCTCCGTTGGATTTCGGGTTTTGAGCAGAGAACAGCTCTAGAAAGAAGAGGGAAACTTCTTCCAATCTTTTTGGTCTTGTTTTTATTTCAACTTACCCCACGTAACTAAGTTTGTGCCAAGACCGTTTTTATTTTACTTTATCTTTTTGGTAACTGTCGTGCATTTTTCCTCTAACTATTTTGAAGCTCATCACCATTTGTGCTTCTTATTTTTGAAACTGATTGAACGATCCGCTTTGAGACTAAACTTCAGTGAACTTTAAATTCAGCACGCTTTTTCGACGACCATCAACTCTTTTGGCTGTGCAAACCCAGATGACCACCAGAACTTCATCCGCATCCGGTCGTAAGCTCCAGAAGAGTCTTCGACCGTTCTCCTACACCCTGCGCCAAAGCTGCTGCTGCTTTCATCCATCTCATCGGCCTCAGGAGAAACACCTTTGTCTGGTGAGCTTTGTCTGAAAGTCCAGTCCAAGTCCAGCTTCGAGCCACCGTGGTGAGGAGACCCTCTCAGCAAAACTGTTGCGGTTTGATGTGGTCATAACAGCCAATTTGATTTATCCAGACTAGTGTCTTGAACAGTTTAACGTAATTGTTTTCTTTAGATTAAAATTTTTCTCTTAAACCGTTCTGAGGCATTACTTTGCTCATCCACCGACTTTCTCACACATTCATACACACACACATGCACTACATTGATTTTCTTTGTTTATTTTGTATATATTTTCATGCTTATCTCTTAATAAATATCAAAAAGGCAGTCATTGTCCATCTTGTTCTTTCTTTGTGATACGGTCCCTTCAGATGAGAATTTACTTCCTGAAGTGTTGAGATTGATTCTGAAGATTACTCTTTAATCAATTTTAAAGCTAAAATTGATAAACTTTCATCATTGAGTCATTTTTCCTTCCTTACGGAAGGTGGTCCCCCTTTACGAGACAAAGTCAAATTCTTCATTGAACTTGACCCCCATTCACGCTACACCTGTGAGCGTTCTTTCAATATTATTAATCATATTTTTAAGTAACTCATTACTTTCTAAATCCGTGCGGTCAATGCAGAAATGTGCATCTTAGTTGGATTGTGTTCCATTTCATGAATCGTTTTTTTCAAAACTTGCCCCTTCCTTGATGCAACCTTAGCTGTAATCTACTTCAGGAGATTATTATGCAGGATTTTAAGGGTGTACTTCAATCCTCCAACATATCAACATAATAGGGAGAAACTCAGCTAGCGGGCTCTAGAAAGAAATGTCACAAGACCAAATGATTGAATCAAATAGCAGCAATGGGCTATAAGCACGACCTACTTCTTCATTTGGTAAATGACCGCTCAGTCATTTCCGGTGGGAGCAGTGGGCTTTTGTTTATGAAGAAATAGCGGAGTATATGGAAGTTTTTTTTTAGGTCATAATTCAAAGTATTATGCATTTTTTAATTGACAATTCAATTTGCAAATTCATTTTTCAATCTGCATTTCAATATTCAATTCACGCTTACAAAATGATAATTCATTTTGTAATTGACAATTCAATATGAAAATTTACAATTCAATATCACAATTTTACAAAATAAAATATTGAATAAAATCAAAATCACGTGCATTGTAAATTGTCATGGTTTTTGATGGAATTATTCAAATGACAATGTATTCTGTAATTTACAATTCAATATGCAGTTTGACATTTTATTATGAAAATACATGTTGCAATTTACAATTCAATACTAGAGTTTTAAAAAATAAAATATTGAATAAAAACAATTGCATTCTATATTGTCATGGGTTTTTGATGTCATAATTCAAATGACTATGCATTTTACAATTTACAATTCAATATGCAATTTGGTCTTTCATTTTGAAATGCATTCTGTAATTTACAATTCAATATTTAAAATGACATTTCAATACATGGTTTGGTTCAAATTTATATTAAAGTATCTTTAAATCTATTGCATGGTAAAATCCTACGCTCCGTTTCAAAACTCAATTCATCCTGCAAAACAGCGCCCCCCGCTGTAATGCATTCTCAGTTTTATCCAGGCGCTCCAAGTCTGTCAAAATTCAAACTACTTTGCATTCTGTCAGACGCTCATCAGGGCGGGGCCTTCCACCCCTATATATGCTAAATCCCGCCTCCACTTCCTTTCGACCAATCAAAAAATAGTAAAGACTCAGCTAATCAATGGAGTTGTTTGTTGTCGGAGGTTACAGAAGAGAATGCTATCTGCTAAAGAGTTAGCTTCTATCTGGATGACTTACAATACAACCGCTGTTGAACTAGCTCGCCCGACCGCATGCTTTTTTTCTGTATTTGACCCGGTACCAAATGGGCCACGGACCGGTACCGGTACCGGTCTGCTGTTTTGCATGATGAATTGAGATTTGAAACAAACAGAGCGTGAGATTTTACTATGCAATAGATTTAAAGTTACTTTAAAATTAATTTGAACCAAACTATGTATTGAAATGTCATTTTAAATACTGAATTGTAAATTACAGAATGAATTATCATTTTGCAAGCCTGAATTGAATACTGAATTGCAAATTGAAGATTTTTAAATTGCATGATGAATTTGCAAATTGAATTGTCAATTGAAAAAATGCATAATACTTTGAATTATGAGCAAAAAAAACTTCCATGGGAGTATTTGGATTTTTTAAGATGTCTTTTGGAGCTACCAAGAGTCAGAATACATTATGTTGGGCGCATTGTTTTTTTTTTTTCTAGCAAAATACTCCAAAATTGTCTGTGTCGTCCTACAAAGCAAACTTCAAAGGTAACTAGCTTAGGTTGATGTTCCTTGCACGTATTACGATCGGTAACCATTTGGAGCAATAACACAGACCGGAACCATAATCTTAACCTTAACCTTTCCCCTATCCGTGCAGCCAAGTAAAAAAGTTCAGAACTGACTGTAATATTTAGAAAATTATACCTTTATTACTTTTCATTTGAGCTAATGCTGACTAGCATGAAAGACATGTCTAATTATCGCAGTCTTTATCTTTATGACCTGTTAGTTGTTTCACAACACATAATGACAAACTAACAAACAATTTAAGAAAAAACAAAAAATAAACCAATACCAGGGAAAGAACATGGAGATTTGCCAAGTCCACGTATATAGATAGCCACAACTGGAAGCAAATAAGCGGTCTCATTCAAAACCAGAAATACGTCACACAGCTTTGTGCATAGAGTCCATTCAATTGTCTAAGCATAGTAAAGAACAGCACAGCCTATACATAGACTTAGTACCTCTATACTTATCTTACTTAATAAGTAACAATCTAGGAACCTAAGACTGACATGATATTCTGTAAAAGACAAAACATTGAGTTTGGTAAAAATAACATTAAAGAAGTATTGATTGAGAGGCCGAATAATGATTATTTTTGTTCTTTAAGAGTTTTCTTTTTCTGTGTCTTCAGGGACATTTAAGAGCATAAGTCTGAAATATATCTCTTCCAGCACTTTTGGCTTTATGGCTTACATTTCTCAAAAAATTAAGATTGCTCATTAACTTCTTGTAGGTCTACAAATGTGCTAAAAGTAATTTTGTTTAGCGTTTTAAGGCTTCTTCGATGAGTGAGTTTCAGCTTTAGGAAACCAGGTTAATAATCAAAATAGTGAATGCTTACATTAAAAAGACCCATGTTGTCATCGGGGAAAAATACTTTTGTGGATTTAAAATCATGTTAATTTGCTCTGATGTTTGATAGCCAGAGAGAAAACTTTCAAAAATATAGAAAAAGTGTGGAGAAACAGCCCAGAAAGCTTGTGTTTTGGGGATGTTTTTCTCAGAACACAACTGATATTTTAGTTCTGAAGTAGAATCAAAACACCTGCAGAAAACACATGACATGTAGAATAAAGGGATTTACTAAGAGTTGAAAACTTTAACTGGTCTCCTTTGTATTATATCCACTCCTGACACATCCCAAATATCTGGAAGTATTTTTTACCTTTAATTCAAAAGGGTGTTCTATATGAATTCAGTTCCCAATTTGATTATGCATTTCAAAAAACCTTTTTCAATTGAAAATGTAATATGTAATTCAAGTTTACAACTTGAAAGTATTTTTGCATTCTATAATTTAAAATGAAAAACTACAACTCAATCTTAAATTAAAAAAAGCTTAATCAATTGCATTTTAAACTGTCCTAATGTCAGGGCTTGGACTTCCCGTTCGACCTCCTATCATCAGAGGGAGCCCTCTCCAGAGTATCAACCTCCTCTGCTACTTCCTCACTCCATCTCCCATCAATCAACGCTCTCTCACCACGTCATCACCAGCTGTTTCTCATCAGCCTCTCCATTTATATGCCCCATTAGGACTTTTCTCCTTGTAAAGGATTGCCTAGTGTTTACTCATCAATTGTTTTGTATCTGTTGCCTTACCGTGTTTTGAGCTTTGCCTGTTTTCCTCGCCTCGCTGTCTCACTCCATGTTTACTTTGTCTTTGTTTTTGCCCTTGCTTGTTTTGGTCGCTATTAAACTTAGCTGCCTGCATATGCGTCCTCTGCGTCCTTGTAACACCTAACTCTTTTGGTTCCATAGTTCAAAGTTTAGAAATTTACAATTAAATGTTGAAATTGGTTATGCATTGTAGTGTAACCCTCTTGTACTGACACATCTCCGGGAACCTCCGAGACTCTGCGTTGTGTTTATGATGTGATGACAGGAAGTGCCAACCGGAGAGCCAAAGCATCAGAAACAATGGTTGGTTCAGGAATTGCAGTCGAGACGAGGACCAGGTAGAACAAGGAGGGCATTTATTTTCCTTTCCAGAGGCACGGTGATCCTTCAAAGCAGTAACAAACGTTCTGAATTTAATACAACACCAACATCAAAAAATGTGCAGCTATACAATAGGGACGCGCGCATTAGGGGCGTAGCCACAGGAAGTTTCTGCCAGATCACTGATCAGACGTCCGCGCGAGGCTGCAGAGTCCACGCTCTCTTTGAGTAAACATCACTCGATCGGTAGGTAGTATTAAGTCAGGCAATTCTGGTAATAATTTAGTCCATAAGTTTCTCTTTAACCTGATTCTCAAAAATTTCCAATCCGTGCAGTATAACATTGGAAATTTTTCCGGCGAAAATCTTGCTCGACAAAACAAGTCGTCAGTTTTTAAAGGTAAGTTAGTTGTTGTTTAATTTTGCTACTAGTCGATTTGTATGCTTGTTTTCTCCATCTCCTGAAAATTTCATGTAAAAATATAAGTTAGCAGATACCTTTTTTTGATTCGCAGTCCGCGTTGTCCGAGTAGCGAATGTCCGCCATGATGGATAATGCCGACTTTTTTGGTCTTGCAAACTCTTTCATAATTCAGTTACTATCTACGTTTCTTGTGTAATGGTAGCTTGATATGACTTTTAAGAATGTTTTTTATGAATCA
>NC_050524.1:26115917-26119990 GCF_002922805.2 Oryzias melastigma | reverse complement strand
TTTTTGATGAGCGGCACGCTGTGAATTTGTCGCGCGGCGATGGAGGGGCGGGGCGCAAGAATCACGTTCAGTGTGAAAGCACTTCCAGTGGCTTCATAGCTCCTCCTCCGCCCAGCTGATTGGAGGAATGAATGAATGAGTGAGGAGGTACTAGACAGCCCGCCGATGTCCCGCCTCCAGAGTCATATTCCTCACTGTGATTGGTTCGTTCAGCTCTTCACAAAACAACTGTCATTCATATCAACCTTGCGGGCCGCACTAACAGTAATCTTTCATATGAAGACGCGGGCCGCAAATCATCATCCGGCGGGTCGCAGATGGCCCGCGGGCCGCGAGTTTGAGACCCCTGACTTAGATGATTTAGGATTTTCTTGGGCTCTTTTGAGGTTAAAACAAAGAGCATGAGGTCACGTGACCGGTTTCCAGCAAGCTGATTAGCTGCAACCAATGTATACAAACATGCAGGAGAACATATACCTGAATAAAATACTTATAGAATGTTTATTTTTAATGAAATAGCCGTTTTTAATATAGTAAACATTAATCATGAATCTTACAAATATTTTGTAATATTTTTACCCACTACTTTTATAGTTTTGCACACTGTAAAAAGCTCTTTTTATAATCTAGTCATCAGTTTTCATATTTTCTGTGAAAATTTGATCTGCGGATATTTATTCATTTATCTTTCATGTGCTTTCAGTTCTGACTCCATGGCTCCTAAGAAGGTTGACCAGAAGCCTGGGATTGCAGCCAGATTTGTTGCCGAGCACTACCACAACATCCCAGTTTACCCACCCTTGAAGAACGGGCATGATCTACAGATTTATTTGCAAAATCAGCAATCTGTTAGTGCCTCAATCAAAGAAATATCACAAATTTTGGGAACTGACTGTGTTGTAAAACCTTGGCAGTTTACTCAGCTGCTCAATTGCACTATCAGAAAATATACCAGGCCGTGAAAGTGACATGGAAAATTTTCGAGATGTGTGTAGCCAAGTTTTTTCTTTTTACACCATGGCTCAGCCTTCACCTCATGAGGCCCCATCTGTTGCATCCGACTTGTCTCAGCCATCCACACCTCAGCTTGAGGTACTCGTATTGCCTGAAGCAATGATTTTAACACCTAAACCTGCTTCTGAGGTTGCTGCTGAGGAAGAGCCAAGCACGAGCACTACGCCATCATCTGCTGTACGGACATCACAGAGGACCCCCTTAACCCCAAAATGCAGAATGATTAAGGACAGACTGAACTTTGTCACAAAAACTAGTTCTGACATGAAGAAAAAATATCAGGGATCTGTTAAGTCTTTAAAGGGGCAATTAAAATCAAATAGTGGTCAACATTTGAAATACCTAAATCAGGACTTAAATCGTAAAAAAAATATAATTTCCAAAAAGAATGCGGTTAAATGTCTGTTGAGGAAAGAGATCAGGAGCAGAGGTGACATTGCCGATTTAGACAAGTTGAGAAGGGAGTTGGCTTATGAAAAGAAAAAGCACATGCAATTAAAACACTATCATAAAGACAAACATGTTGCAGAACCTCCTGCTGGTGGTGAAAGTGATGATTCCCAGGGTCATGATGTAGAGGAAACGGTTAAACTACAAAGTAAAAGAATTTCAGAGTTGGAGAATAAGAATTTTGTTTTGCAGGAAAAAATTCAGTCGATTAGAAACGAGCAGTCTAAAATATTTGAAAGAGAAGGTAGAAACTACCCATTTGACCTTAGAATGATAGTGTATGACTACATTTCAAATAATGTGCCAACCACCAGTGTTCCCATTCTTATTCAAAAATTTGCACAGAGGTCCGGTTTTAAAATTGATACTGTCCCCCATCGTTCTACTGTGGAACAAATGGTTAGGGAATTGGGTGTCATTTCAGATTTTCAGGTTGCCGAGTTTTTGTTAAATAATGAAAACCTGACAATGGGTTTTGATGCCACAACACAGGAAGGTCTTCATGTAAATGAAATCCACTTCACTAGTGGCACAGATTGTTTAATTATGTCCCTTGACCTCCTGCCTGGGAGAACTGCAGAAGATTACCAGCTCCATATTCAAGAGTCACTTGGTAGAGTAGCAGATGTTTACAGAAAAATCTATGATTGCAATTTTGAAAATATCCGAAAAACCATTATCGCCAACATAAAAAATACTTTGACTGATCGTGTTCCCGTCAATCATTCAACTATTCGTCAATTAGAAGAGGCATGGGGGGTGTCATTTAATGAATTAAATTGTCATCTGCATCCCTTAGAAACAATAGCCAGTTCATGCAGATCAACTCTGAAGAGTGCTGAGACAGTCAGAGGTAGTCTTTTTGGAAATGACTGTATTGCTGCAAACTTTGTTCTTGCCATCAACAAATTCAGGTTCAAAGACGGAAAGGGTGACCCCAGGGGATTTGTCTCATTTTTAGAAAAGTCTGGATTACCTAAAGGCCTTCTGCCAAGATACAGGGGAAATAGGTTACATATACTTTTTGGTATTTGTGAACAGCTGATGTGCCATTATGATCTATTCTTTGACTTTTTCTCCACTGGAAATGTTTCATGCGGTGGTTTGCAGTCTGCCATTTTGTCTGACTTTAGTTCAGCTACTGGCAAGGTGGAAATGCAAGTGTTGGGTCTAATTGGAAAGTTTTTGTCTGGACCTTGAATCTCAACACTTCAGAAGATAAATTCTCTTCAGAAGGGACCTGTTCACATAGACCAAACAAGATGGTCAATGACTGTTTTTTTTTATATTTATTGAGAGACGCACTCTATGCATTGGGCTGTGTGACGTATTTCCGGTTTCGAATAAGACTGCTTACTCTCTTCCGACTGTGGCTAACTACATGTGTGGACTTGGTAAATCTCTGTGTACTTTCCCTGGTATTGGTTTATTGTTGCTATTTCTTACATTGTATGATAGTTTAGGATTATGTGTATACACAATGACATCTAAAAAGGCAAAGTTTGCCTTTTTGAAACACCAAACACCCCACGCCCACAAAACGCTATCATGTACTTGTAGCATTCCACCCTTGGAAACAGCGGTGATAACCTGTGTGGACCATTTGGTCACCCAACTTTTATGTGGAGTGCATCTTCTCATGATAACAGAGTTCCTCTCCCAGCAGGGGGGCCATAAAGTTGTCTACAACCTCTATTTCCCACTCGGATGTTAAGTCATTAAACTCTTGATAACCGTTCCAGAACCCTGACTATTTTGCATTCCAAACTCTGGTTAGTTTCAACCGGTCACCCTCAAAGGATCTTTTGGTTCCAGCAGGTCGACCCCTGCGGAGTCTGCAAGAATTCCTGACAGACACTCAGAGTCCTTTGTGTGAAACATGTTCACGTTTTAAAAGACAGGACTTTTGTCAATTGGATCTAACATGTAAAACATCTCTCCACAGCTCCAGAAGAAATGCTATATTATTACATGTGTGTAATCAAACCTTTATTCCTAACAGAAGAAGATTCACAACTACTTTGAGGTTAAAATCCATGAAATAATCATATGTAACCATCAAAGCTTGGAGAATTGATTTTCTGTCTTAATGTGGACTTTGGGAAGTGTTTTATTTTGCCAAATGTAGGATTCATACACACATATAGTGTTGTCCAAACTTTGTTTGATAGAAATCCACCTTGTTGTTAATTCAGCATTAAGGATAAATACATCCAGAGACCAGAATAAAGTTACGCCCCTGATATTTGCATAGACAGAGCTCATTGGGACATGCAAATTACCTCCAGTCGTAAAACACCTCAAATCCCCACGAATTGGGTGATTATGGCCCTGCCTCTCTTATTCAAAACCGTGGCGCGCAGGCCAGAGCATCGCCTAACAAGCCAAGAGGGTCTAACAAGCCAGAAGCCAAAACAGGAACAGAACAGAAACATCTAAGTTCTTCCAGTCTTAAGAACACGTTTTTTCGCACGCTTTCTTCCTTTTCAACCTTTTTGTCTCCAGTTTATTTCATAGACTGATTCCAACATTTTTACAATTTTTGATGCTTTTATTTTTAAGATGATTTTCAATGCTGGACCATTTGATAAGTTTTATTGTCCGGCCAG
>NC_050524.1:26101321-26109477 GCF_002922805.2 Oryzias melastigma | reverse complement strand
GAGCTGTTGATGGAAAGAAGATCATTCATTCAAACAGAGTCTGTCCAAGACAGTTTGATTGATTTAAAGGAGAAATACTCGGAAATGTTAAATAAAATGATTTCTTATTACATTTGTTCTCTTTCAGAAGAAAAATGACACACAGACATGATAGAAACTCTAAAAACTGGATTTTTATTGGAGGGAGTCTTTAAGGATTTTGTGTATAATCGTCACTGGCGACGCCCTCAGATGTTACAGGGTCAAAAGCAAAAAAATTTTAAAGCTTAAACAGTTCTTATAATGGTTTATCTTTGTATAAACATCTTTCCATTAGAGAAATCAATGTGCTGAGATTTACTTGAGGCTTTGAATATTTTGGCCACTGATTGGCAAAGGCAGGATCCACCCTGGACAGGTCTCCAGTCTGTCACAGGGCCTCAATCACACACCCATTCACTCTCACATTCACACCTAGGGGCAATTTAGCTCAGGGGTCACCAACCTTTTTGAAACTGAGGGCTACTTCATGGTACTGAGTCATACGAAAGGCTACCAGTTTGAAATAACAAATTTGTTCAGTTTACCTTTAGTTATACATTAATGATAATAAATAATGATCCTCCTCTATGTGAAGACAGATTTCTCACCATAGTTATCAACAATAGTCGCGTTTCCATTTACTCTGAAATTTCGCAAATTGGAATTTCAATAATAAATCCTCCTAATAGAAACACCACCATTTCGAAAAAACTAGCATTTTTTGAAAAAAAGTTTTTGCGCTTAGAGGAGGTGGTATTTGGGGAGTATCGAAATGACATTTTTCACAAAACTGTAATGGAAACACTTTTTTCTAAATAGATGCCTCTTTGTATGAAGTGTCTGTCCTAAGCGCAATACAGCGGGCGGCAGGAGAGATCCAACAGCTTCATCACTCTTTATAAGTTGAGTGTCATACGGAATCGTGCAGCTCCTCCATAATAAAATCACCAAGATTTCCTCATGGCTTAATCTGCAGCTACACCTCTGCAGCTTGGAGCCTGAAGATGCTGAAGTCTCGTTTGAGGAAAAGCGCGAGTGCAGGGACAGAAACTTAAATGGACCTCGTCGTGTTTTTAAACAGAAAAAAAGGTCCAGCAGCTTACTTGCTGGAATTGTTATTTTTAAAAAAAATGCTGAAGAGGTTTCTCACATGCACCTGAGACTGTCAATAGACTCTGTGCAGCACACGCTCTCCAGACAGAGCTGTGACGTCACCGCAATGCTCCTTTTTTAGTGAATCAAATTAATAAAAATACTTGTTCTCATTCATCGCCGTATTTTTAATGACTTATCGCGTGAGTTGCTTTGTGCTTTATCGCAAAATGATGATTTAATGGAAACAGTGTCATTTCAAAAAATTGTTTTTTCAAAATTCCTAGAATTTTGATAAAGTTGTGAGCAAATGTGTAATGGAAACACAGCTGGTGACAACAAGCTAGGAAACAGATATCTACATTTAGGACTTTATTAATCTCAATAATTGTTACATTTTCAGATGATCTCTAACATCACTTACATTTCATGGGAAAAATATCCCATTTTCACTATTTTGTTTCATGTTTATCAACTCCGTAATGCTAAAGAAAAATCAACGTACACATTTTTAAACACATCTTGTCACATTTTGAACTAATGACCAAATCTGCAGCATTTTTAACTAAATTAATGATCTTTGAACTGGAGCAGGTCAGAGGTCACCTAAACTTAAACTTTAAAGTTCATGTATCCTCAACAAATTTTTAAGATATTTTAATTTTTAAATCCATGTAAATGCAGTATAACAAAAAAAAAATAGCAACAGAATAAAACAGAATTTTAGACGGAGTTATGATAGTTTTAGAAGAGACCTAAGGGGGAATTGTGTGGTCCTTTGGGGCTACCTGGTGCCTGTGGGGACCAGGTTGGTGACCCCTGATTTAGAGTAACCAATTCACCTATGAAGTATGTTTTTGGACGGTGGGAGGAAGCTGGAGTCCCCGGTGAAAACCCACGCATGCACGGGGAGAACATGCAAACTCCACACAGAAAGGTCCACATTGGTGGTTCTGTTTCAGGTCTCCCAGTCGTGACTTGAACTGGTAGCCCAGCAGATAGCTGTAATAATCTTTCAAATCTGGAAACAAGCACCAAATGTGGTATGTGTATACTTCATAGACCACTTAATATAAAAAAACCGTTAGCCACTTCAATTTTCAAAATGGCGACCATCTTGGAAAATGGCCGCTAATTCCCATTTAATAAACACAAATTTTGCCCAAAAGGTCACGACTTTTGGTCAATTTTTGCTGATTTTAGAAATAAATATAATATTTTGGATAATCTAAATGAAATTTTTGTATTCTTTCTCCTTTTTTAGCATTTTTATAAAGCATTTCTAACCAAATCAGTGAAAAAATACACAAAATCTTAACCTTAAAGAACCATGTTCATAACATATTGTGAACAACAACAAATCTTCCTTATGTTAACATTGATTAGCTTAATTTAACACCATAACTTAACATGAAGGTAATAAAGGTTGCATATTTAACATGTACACAAAAAAAATAAATCATAACTTGACTAGCCATCTCAGTGGAATGAAAAAACTAAAAACACATCATAACATATTGCTGCAACCTGAAAACTTTTCCTATTTACATTGATTATCTTAATATTTACTAATTAACATTTTATTATATTAAGCTTATAACAATGAACAAGTGGGTAGGCATCTTCTTCAATAGTTTGATCTTCCGTCTGTCTCATTGTTGTTCTGTTATAGACTCTTTCTCTGTTGTAAAGCTCTGTCAAACATTGCATGTGGTATTTCAGCTCCTGTGCTATAGCATCTCCACCACTTAGCTTTGCTAGGAGTTTTCCATCATTACGCTTTTTGGCACATTCATTCAGCCTTTCATTTGAATGCATTGTCATCACTTGTCTTAGATCTGATGTTCTGTTTCACACAAACAGCATAATGATGACATGCCTTCGTTGCTGGTCCTTTGCAACTTAGTGCGGCTTTCCTTCGCCTCAATGCTTTGACTGCCAGCTCGTCTTTTTCTCGCTCTGTCTAATTTAGTGTTGTTGAAAAGAAGACGACAGCTTTGGTAGTACTTTGCCTTGTTCTTTCTCAATGTTTCTACTACTCCATCTCCCTCATCAAGCCTTGATGGATCCAGAAAGATAGGCAGTTCATTGATGGCATGAAATAGAGGAACATTGGTTGCAATCATGGCATAGCCGTCATGTTCTTTTGAACATGAATAATGTTCAGGGGGTGACTTCAGGTCTTCATTTTTTTCCTTTTGACATAGGCAACCTTTGCTCCAGTCAGTTTTCCATTTAGAGGTTGCTTTATCTGAATTGGTCATTGTTTTTACATCTATGTAGTTTTATTATTGTTTTAATCATTTATGCTTTTATCAAGGCCGAGGGTTTATCCTTTTACCACCTTGATAACATTTTTATAAGGCACATTCAGGTATGGGATAGAACTAGGTTCAGACAAATCTTATCAGAGTATGTCTTACACCTAGCCTGATCATTTACCCAGTGTCTTTTAAATCCCGTGTGATCTGTACACCTTCCGGGTAACTACATGCTAGAGTCATGTAAAGCCCCATTACCCTTAGTTCGGCTCTCCCGCGCTGGCACACCCTGTCAATTCAGGCGCGGCTATCTAACTACAACAGACTATAAACTAATAGCTAATTTATGTGGAGCTATGTTAGACAGCATTTGGGATACTAAACTACTACAAAATTAAATTCTACAGCTAAGCAACTATATTAGTAATGCTGAGGTGAGTATTTAGCAGACACTGAACCCCATGCTGAGCTCCACAGCAGTGGTGTCACCAGTGTGCCCTGGTTGCGCCTTTACATCCACTCTATTGATACGTGCTTCACAGTGTGAAGACAAAACAAAATCATCATCATACTTTGTGCACATGGTGCAGATAACACTGAAATAAAACTTATACTACATCTACCACTACATCCCTCTCCCATCTATTGATACATGATACCTACTTTGATTTTAGCGGTCATAATAGTGTTTTTTGTCAAATATTGTTATGAATTATGTATAAGAAGATTCTGGTATTGCCAGAATTTTAAATTGAGCTTCTGTATGGATTGCAAATATTAATCAGACACAAGGACCAATAATTTGAGATATACATCTAATATTTAATAAAAAAAAAAGTCATTTTAGTGTACAGGGATGGCCGCCATCTTGAATTTTCAAGTGGCTAACGTTTTTTTTTTTTGAAAAAGTAATCCCTAAGGAGCATTTGTGCCAATTTTGGTGCTTGTTTCCGGTTTTGAAAGATTTTGGGGAAATATGCAATTATCCGCTGAGCTATGGGGCCTTCTTGCTGTGAGGCAAGAGTGCTAACCACTGCAACACTGTGCAGCCTGGTTTGACCCTAGCATCCTGTGACAGTAAAAGGGACAAAACAGGTTTAGAAAAAGGATAGATGAATGTTTTGAAAAACAACCAACCCTGTAATAATGGCAGCCTCAATTTTTAAGAGACATTACAATTAAGAAGTTTGCAAGTAATCTTTAAAAAAAAGTTTCACAGGGAAACAGTTTGAAAACATGTTTGTGAGTAAACGGAAACATATTTACAGAAGGAACAAAGTTCTTTTGACAGAGACAGTCTCTACGCCAAACTCAGAGCAGATTCACAGAGGAGCCAAGTAAACTGAACCCAAATCCAGGATAAAGAGGTTCAGTGAATGTGGTGTTGAAGGTGTGGAGGGGGATCAGTGAGTGACCAGAAACTCTGAAGAAGGACAGAGTGCCAGCAAGACAGTCCACGTACACCGCCACTCTGTGAGAGGAGGAGGAGGAGGAGGAGATGGATGTCTGGTTGTTATTGTGGCAAGTAGTGTAACCATCATCATCTGAGCAGCTCAAACTCCAGGAATGACGGTTCCATCCAAACGTGCAGTCATTGATATTTCCTTTTCTTCTGATTCCTCTGTAACTCACTGACACGTCAACTCTCCCATTCCATTCAAACTCCCAGTAGCAGCGACCGGTCAGAGCCTGTCTGCACAGCAGCTGACATTGATCGAATCTGTTTGGATGATCAGGGTAAGACTGACGCTCCCTTACCCAGGTCACCTTCTTGTGGTTTTCTGACAGTTTCAGGTATTTGTTCACTGTGTTTGTGTCAATGGTGAGTTGACAGGAATCTGATGGAGAAAACACAATCCAGCAGCAGTTGTTGACCTGTTGTCTGTAATGCATGTTATGAATCAGATAAAATGCTCACTTACACTTCCTCAGACCTGGCGACATCCATCTGACTCCAGCAGGTTCCACCCTAAAAGGATTAGGTTTCTGTCAACATGCAAATATGGAGATCATACAGTTCTCTTTCTCAGATATTTTTTCTGAATAAAGTCTGAACAAAGCACATTTGCAGATATCTCCACTGCAAAACCTTAGAAAGACATTTCTACACAAAGAGCTGGAAGGATTTAGACTTTAATTTAGTTAATTAAGTTATTTTTAGCAGACACGTTAATCTAAAAGCAACTAACAAACGAGGAACCAAACAAGCAAAAAATAACTAATTAAATGAAAAATAAGTCAAGTGCTGAAAGAACTGCCAATGCTGCATTCACATTAGCGGGGATTCTTTTTGATGCGTCAAATTTGCTGCTTGACGCATGTCCAAATTTGTGCTCGAGGTCTGGACACCCCAGACCTTACACATCTGGTGTGCTTCATTCAAACCAGGTGCGTTCAAGGATGTGGAATACATAACAGATAGAAATTAACACACAACGCGGAGGCCTGAACCATCCGACGCAAAGAGGAGCGCGTTCATTTCTCATAATGCAAACTTCGAAGGGCATTATCCCACTTCCACCATGGTCATTTACAAAATAAATAAATATTCAATCAACATAAAGGATAATAAATTCAGAGAGAAAGTTCACCTCTTACTGCTTGTTTTTGTCCAGATGATGATACAAAAGCTTGTTTTAAAGAAGTCTGCGCAGTGATATAGAATTTGGGCACCAGAGCTTCTTTTTTTGGGTGTTCATTATCACCGTGGTTTATCACTTTGTAATCCACACCCAGCAGCCAATCAGAATTTAGTATTGACCCAGACCATGGTATAATACTGTTTATCAGCGCTTATCCGCTTGATGTGAAAATTCAAATCGGTGCAAATCTTGCTCCAGGCTTTTTGTTTTCACAGCTCTGTTGTGATAGATTAAAAGACTCTGTGTCACAAATTTTTGGCTGGACAGAAAAAGAACAATATTTATTTCTCCCTCATGACCATGTTAACATCGGTTGGTACTTCCATGTTTTGAAAAGGACGCTACCCACATGTCATTACCAAACCTGAGTTTCTGATTGGTCACTCTGCGTCAAATAGTTTAAGTGGCAGAACTGTCAGAGCGTGATCAGTGAATGCCTGATTTGTTCGTAGAGGCAGTGACTGGACTAAAATCTTGCATAGTGATGTGTGAACACAAGCAAGTGGACAAAAAAAGCCTTAAATTCTGGTCTGCACTTTTGTAGAGACTTTCATTGAAAGTGTCGGCTTGAGCACGAGTCAACGCGGCTGATGTGTATGCACCAAAAGAGCATCCAACAAAGCAGGCAGGTTTCATCCACAGACGTTTCTGTTTATCTGCTGAATAAGTTGGACAACATTCACATTCAACATCATACTTTTGGTTTTCTATTGTTCATCCATCCTCATCTAGTTTTAAGTTTCTTAATTACCTTTAAGTTTTTTCAGTTTTTGTTGATATTCAGAAGTTTTTATGGTTAAATTTCAAGTAAAAAAAATGCCTCTGATAACCCAGCAGATCCCAAGATGCAGAGGAGAACTCTGACAGCTTTCCTGGTCAGCACAGGCGAACTCCTTTGATGCCCCATTGTTTTTCATATCACCCTCAGTTTAGCTAATCTGAGAGCTAAATGAAATTACCAGAACAATAACATGAAGATGCAGCTTTGGAGCTGAGTGAAGGATAGGTATAATGCAATCCATATATTTCCTTAATGCTGTCTAGGGTCACAGGGTTGCTGGGACCTACCCAAGTACAGTCTAACAAAGATGGGGTAGACCCTGCACACTCTGGAACAGGGACCATTTTTGCAGCCAGAGGGATATTGGGCCCCGTGGAAATAATTTTTATAGGGCCCCTAACACAGTGGCAAAATTGCATTAGGGGCCTTTGTGCCCCCCCTCAGTCTGGGTCTCCAGAATCAGCCACCTTTGCCCCCCCTTTCCGGCGCCCCAGTTTGCAGCTATTCCTTATCCGTCACACACTTGTCCACAGTGGGCTTTTCCATACCTGAGAGAGTCCAGTCTCCAGTTTGGATCCTTCAGTCCAGCATTCAGCAGCTTCACCGCCTCACCTGGATGATTGTAGCTCAGGTCCAGCTCTCTCAAATGGGTGGGGTTGGAGCTCAGAGCAGAAGCCAGAGAAGCACAGCCTTCCTCTGTGATCAGACAGCCTGACAGCCTGCAGAGACACAACACACACATGCACATGTTCACACACACTACAACTGTCTTCCTTCACTGTTGCTGTGGTTTCAGGTGCTGAAGTCTGAGCCTTCAGACTCAACGTGGACCAAAGTCACATTTGGAACTTTGATCCTCCAAACCATCAGGACCTTCAAATGGATCCACTGCCTCTACTTCAGGGGTCTCAAACTCAATTCACCCAGGGGCCGCTGGAGGCAGAGTCTGGGTGAGGCTGGGCCGCATCAGGATTTTCACAAGAAAATTGCTGATAAAACATTCCAATGTTTTCAAATATCGTTATTTTTAACACGAAATAATGAATTAAATTAATTAATTAATTTTTAAAAATGGATAAAAAAAATCAATCATTAATAAATAAAATAACAATGACCATACAGCAGATACAGACGACTGAAGAAACCACTTATTGACTGATTGACTAGAACAGTGTTTCTCAAATGGTGGGGAGCGCCCCCCTGGGAGGAATATGAATAAAAACATGTTTACATTAGTTATGGATATTGTGCATAATTCTACATAGTGGCTGATACTAAATTAAATAAAGCAAAAACAACCTAAAAATCCATTTGGTAGCAGAAAGAGTCGCTGTTTACAGTGAACCAAAGAACTGAATC
>NC_050524.1:26087182-26093663 GCF_002922805.2 Oryzias melastigma | reverse complement strand
TCGATCGTGATTAAAGAGAATGAGGAACGCTCAGAAAATGTACTTGATTTCTCCTGAACATGTTCACAGAGTGACTCGACCCGAAGCCTCCATCAGAGTCAGCGCGGCGGATGAATTGGATGAAAAAATGAGAGACGTTCTGAACGATCGTAGCCTGACGTCTTACAAGAAAATTAAAAAATACGGCGAATTACTGCACCGATATCTTTCTTTGGTGAGACAAGGGGAGAGAGAGCAGCGGTTGCTACAGCAACAGCTCCCGAGGCCTCTTCCTCCGCTGGGAGAACGCGAAACTCCTGACCTTCAGAGCCCCTCACCCTCTGGAGCGGCGGCGGGCCCGTCCGCATTTGACGCTCGGAAAAAAGACGACGCCGAAGCGGAGGAAATTTTAAAAAGTCTGCCGGCACACGACCAAAAGAATGCAAAGTACATTCTCGGAAAAATTTCCCCTCAAGATGACGGTTGGAATTCAAAAGGGGAGTTTGTTTACAGAGGTAAAACCGTGAAAGGGTCTCATATGATAGATTTGATGAAATACCTTTCCCGGCCTTACAAGAAATCGTCGACCGTTCAGCCGGCCGGCTGGTCTGAATTTTTACACGCTCTCTTTGAACTAAACATTCCTTCGTCGATGGTGACCAACCCCCAAGCGCGTGCTCAATACAGACGTATGAAGGCGTCGGAAGAGGATGTTACGTTGGACCGAGAGGAACCCGAGACGCGTCGTAAAAAGAAAAAAATTATCCTGTCTCCTCATTGGCTCCACATGTGAAATGTGAAAAAATAAAACGCTTGTAATCAATATTTTTTTCTTCAATAAATCGTTTATTATAACCAATCGACGTGTACAGAGTATCGTTTTGTTTTTTCAAAACACGAGAAGCGAAAACTTTAATACCCCAACCTGCAGCATCCCTGCTTCGAAGCGCGGTAGATTCTATTTCTAAGACGTTGATTATATTTTTTAACATAGTCAAACACCATAAAATCGTGTTTTATCACATCGTCGCCGTCGTATGTAGTTAAGACTTGATTGAAACTTAATCCGCAACCCCGTTGATGAAGATAATAAACGCAGTGATGGCCGCAAACGACGGAAAAGACGTGTTGAAGTTGACGCCGGTGATACACGATCTTGTTTGATCGTCTCTTCAAAAACTCGAGGATGGCGGTAGGATAAAACTTTGGCGGACATCCGTACGAATCGAAAAACGTGGCGACTCCTCCCTTCTCCAACGTCAGAGCCAGCCAGTGCTGACCGGGTTGATCAGACGGGTCTGTGTTGACGACAAAAAATGCCGGGGGTTCAAACGCGCGAGTCAGATGCGCCGCTGGTCACTGGCCCACACCCCGCAGAAAACCTCGTCCCCCAGCAGACGATGCAAAATGTTTTCTAGTTGCCCAGAATCCATCTCAATTAGTAATAGTCCACGAGAACTTGTCTTTTCGAGTTAATTTCCAACACAGAATCGAAACAGGCGTACACGATGAGAGTGGTGGTGTGTGGCAGGGGCGCTCGGAATCGCATCTCCAACCTCAAAGACCCTGTTGAAACGGCGGATAATGCGTCGCTGTCGTCGCCGGGGTTCAGATTAAATGCAAAAAGGGTGTAGCCGTTGGAGAAATCCTGACGGTCGATGCACAGAGGCAAATCCTTCAGATGTCTCCCTGTAGCGCTAAACAGATGGTAAAATTCTCTGATGGACTGACCGGCGTTAACTTGGGGCTGGTAAGCTTTAGCGCGGATCTGTCTTCCGTCCTGAGAGAGGGCCAAATATTACACGTCGTTGTGTACGAAATTAAAGGGGTTTAAATCTCTCTTACCGCTGAAAGCTTCGTGATTCGTCATCCCTATCACGACGTATTTAGGCATCGTGCCCAGAAAAAGATTTTCCTGGTTGCAGATTCTAGAGTTTTGGGGGATGGAGAAAGTTTTCACGTTAACCCTCGAGAGAGGGTAAAGAGCGTTTCCTTTCAACAAAGCCGCTTCGTGACCTAAGCGGACCGCGGGCGATACCGTCACTTTCTTCACAAACAAAGAGGCTCCGATCACATTCAGTTTGAACGCGGAGTCGGCCGCGCCCATAAGACAGAAAGCGTCGTTGGCTCGCGTCAGCTTCACTCTTAAATCTACAGAGTTGAGCAAAAGTCTCTCGCTGAAAAAAATATCGGCGTGTAAGGGCCCCACGAGGTGCACTTCCCGGGATTCGTTGGTGAATTCGGCCCGTTTGTTCAGACCTCTGTTGGGTCCGTTGACGACGACGACGGAATCCATGCTTCCTGGAGTGTCTTTGTAAAACAGCCCGGCCGTGAATTGACTCTTGAGGGTATCTTCTGAATAGTTTAGCAGCGTTTCAATCACGGCTCTGTAAGGATGCGTGGCGCTGGATTGCGAAATTAGCCGATCTCCCAAAATGACGTCGCACTGGTCAAAAATTGTGTTTAGAGGGTAATTGATGAGCGATACTTGAGCGTCGTTTGCTAAATTTGACCCGTCGGCGTTACACACTTTAACGCGCAGGTAAAGCAATGTATCATTCAGATCCAGGTAACGGTCCCCGTCCCCCGGGACAAAAAAATTCAACGGGCCCTTTTTCTGTGATGGCTGACACGGGCGATATTTCGCAGTAAATTTTGTCCTCGATGGACAGCTGCGTCATGGGTGCTGAAAATAGATCGAGTTCACCCAGAGTGCATTCGGTGGATTTTTGATGCAGCAGAGCCTGCGTGCTTCTTTCTCCTCTTGCCGGCGGCGACTAATTTTTTCCCTTTACCGCGCGCTCTTTTATGGCCCGACGCAGAGACCGATCGTTCACCCGGAGGCCTTTTCTTGGGTCTTCGGGCCAGCACCGCCAGCCCTCCGGATCCTTGTTGCTTCTCGTTTCTATTTGGGTTAATTTTTTAAAACGGTTCTCCTAAACACATCCGTGGCTAAGTCGCTGGCCGCTGCCGACAGATGGGGTTTGACGATGGAAAATGCGGGTTTCAAAAGAGGTTTCACAAAACGGAAAAGTCGGCTAAAAATAGATCCGAGTCCCCTTCCGTACATGACGGGTGCTCCGTTGAAACCCAGGAAAACTTCCCCCAACTTGGCTGTCGTAATAACGCACAAAGCGCTGCGGGTCTTCTCTCACGCCGACTAAAACCATGATCAGTTTTTTATTTATTTTTTAATTCGTCGTCCTTCCTCACCTCGCTTTTAGCAACCTGGTCTGCGGCGTAGCAGATACTGACCGACGTACGCCGGAACTTCTCGTTTTATACTCTGGGTCTGAAGTGCAGCGTTACGATACATTTCCCGTAAGCAAATTCAACGTTTTTGTTTTGATCGTTCTTTATTTCCACCTGTATGTTTTCGATGTGACGTTTAGCCACCGGTAAATAATAAGCCGGGTTAAAACGTTTCGTAACTATATCTCCGTATTCCCCTTGAACTTCCAACGTTCTCAACAGAGGCGCAAACACATCTCCGACCATCTGAGGCGCCACTACATCGCTGTAGCAGAATAAATGATAAAAGCCCCCTCTCAAATCCGCCGGAAAAGGAGCCTGCTTTCGGTCAAATAAAAACCACTCGCCCGGTCTCATGCCCATGATGCGAGCTAAAGTGGAGTGAAAACGTACGTGAAACGTTTCTCCCGCTTTGAATTCGAAACGTTTCAGAATCGCGTTGTAGGACGGATAGCTGTCCGAATTAATTTTTCTAAAATGGCGTTCAAGCTCCGCTCTGAAAATTTCGATGGTTTCGTAGCGCCCCGCTCTTATCCTCTGCACGTGTATCGCGGATTTTGCGTTTGGTTTTTGAGTTTTTTCTCTCCATTCAAAGTAGGCCTCATTATAGGGTACGTTGAAAAAGGTGATGGGATAGGAAATTTCCGTCAGAGCTACTTCCCACTCCTCTCGAAAGTCAATGTGATTATGTAAATCGACGCGAAAGCTAGAGCTTCTGTTGTCCTTAAAAACGTCTAAACTGGCGTTAGACGGTAAAGTGGCATAGAAGCCTTCTTTACCGTGTCTGCTCATGATGAAAAATAAGGCCGTTTGAGAGTCGCTCCGTCAATTATAGCTTTTTTAATTGCGAGGCCTTGATCCAGCTGTTGAATTTTTTGGGCCAATTTTTCCATTTTACCAAGACCTGCTTTTCACCCCTCACTGTACGTCTGCCTATAATTTTCTCTACGTGATATGTGTGATCTTTTCCTATTTTGACTTTCTGCATCTCAGCCTCATAAAAAGAGCCTTTTATGGGTTCGCGGTCGTAATCTTCGAGTTTGTAGACGGGCGGCGTGCGAGGAAGAGTCCCTGCTACGGTGAAGACTTCGTCCGTAAAACTCTGCTCGTATTTTTTGTCAAACTTGCCTCTCAATTTTGATATTCTTACCGAATCTCCTTTTTAAAATTTCATCTTTATTTTTTTGTGACGATCGGGAAACGAGCCGTAGAGATTGCGAAAAACTCGGGGGGCGTTTTCAAAGGTGACATCGGCCGGGGCCATTTTTATGCTTTTGTGAAAACTTTTATTATAACCCTCTACCAAATCCAGCAAAACGTCCACGTAACGCCTCATGTTGTCGGCCGTAAAGAATCTCCACATTCTAGTTTTTAACGTTCTGTTAAATCTTTCAATCACGGACGCTTTTAAATGCAAAATGTACGATTCCGTGCTTTTTCATTAGACTTTGAAAACTTTTGTTGAAAAACTCTTTACCCGCGTCCGTTTGAATTTTTTCAGGAATTTGACTTTCTTTAAAAATGGATTCGAAAGCTTTCGTTACATCATCGGCTGTTTTTTTTCCGCAAAACGCGAACGTAGGCCTTTTTTGAAAATACATCGATGACCGTCAGTAAATGCTTTTTTCCATCGTTGTGCTCCGCTAAAGCTTGCATGTCGCACAGATCGGCTTGAAATTGGTTCAACGGTCTGGCGACAAACACTCTGTTCCTGGGCAAATTGACTCGGGCCGGTTTGTGCAAAGTATAGGTTTCCTGCTCTGATAAAAAGTCTTTCACATCCACCAACCTGATGTTTTTCCCCGTTTCTTCCTGCACGGCTGCGCGTAATCTCTCCGGACCTCCAAAACCTCCAGGATGGGAAGGGTCATAATAGGCTTTTTTCAGGATTCGTTTTTCAGACATCCCTTCACACCGACCTCTCTAAAAAGAGACTGAGACAAAGGACTCGGTTTGATGCCATTTATTATACATCGTCGTGCAAAAGTCAAATGACAGACAAACTTTTTTCTTTTTTATCAAAAAACTAATCTACGTGCAAACTTTTTTTTTCTTTTTAATATAAAAAAGCAAAAACTAATCTACATGAATGAAGAGTTACATACATGTTTTAAAAAAAGCAAAAACTAATCTACATACAAGTTTTTTTTTTTTTTTTTTTTTAATAAAAACAAAACTAATCTACAATAACGGCGAGTTACACAGGTTACAATCTATATACAAGATTTTTTTTTTTTTTTTGTAAAAACACAACTAGTCTACAATAACGGCGAGTTACATACAACCGTTTAAAAAAAGCAAAAAATAATCTACAATAATAAAGAGTGACCTACCTGGTTTTAAAAAAACTAATCTAAAATAATGGTGAGTTACATTCAACCATTTTAAAAAACAAAACTATAAAGTAAAAGCAAATTTGAGTTACAGCTCTCAATTCAAATGCCTTGTGTAAAAAAGCAACCGGGGGGTATAGAAAGGCTGACCTCTCCAAATCTTTGTCGCTCGATCCAGTTCATCAAATTCAGCCTCCTTGAACTTGATCATTCGTTCGTGCATCATCTTCACAACGTCGCCTCCTGTATGGCGAGCGGCAAATTTCAGTTCGTACAGCAGAGCGTCGGTCACCCCCAGGATCCTCGAATCGTCAAAGAGAATTCCTTCCTTGTACAGCAGCATTCTGACGGCTTGGGTATATTCAGGAGTCAGCAGTTTCTTAACCAGAGTCTGAAAGTGGATGTCAATAAATCCGTCTTCGATGTCAAACAAGCAGGGATGTTGGGTCTGGCTCGGATGGTCAACCTGACATCCGTAGCATTCTTCTTTACGCAGATCGCTCACGCAGTGGTTGAGGAAATGGTAAGCGGCCGCCTTGACCACACGGACGAAACAGGTGAAGACGCTTTCTTTCTCCTGAATCATGGGTGAAGCGGTAGAAGAGCTCCCCTCGTCTTGGTTCTTTTTCAGACGCTCCACATCCACGTTCCCCGGTACATCCACACCTTGATCGTCGACGCTTTCCTCAGCCTTTTCCAGGTCCACTTTCAGGCCCTCGGGTACATCCTCACACAGAGCTTCGGGGCCTTTTTCCACCTTTCTCCATCTGATGGGACGTGCGATCGTGGGGTGGTCCACCTCCCACAGATCCTCATCGTCTGTGTCCGATTCTTTGGCGCCTTCCTCCGCCTTTTCTCAGAGGTTTGGAGGAACCATCCCCTGCAGGAGCGATGGGGAGCAGGCATCAGATCCCGAG
>NC_050524.1:26067449-26084509 GCF_002922805.2 Oryzias melastigma | reverse complement strand
GTGGGTATGCCCCACAGGTAGGATGTGAGCTGGAAGAGAAGGAGAAGTTCTGGTTGGATCTTGATGAAGTGATGATGACCATCCCTGGAAATGAGAGAGTTGTCATTGGTGCAGGTGGATAGGATCAGGAATGAATACATCAGAGGGACAGCACATGTTAGAGGTTTTGGAGATAAAGTCAGAGAGGCCAGACTGAGATGGTTTGGACATGTTCAGAGGAGAGACAGTGAATATATTGGTAGAAGGATGCTGAGTCTAGAGCTGCAGGAAAGAGGTCTAGAGGAAGACCAAAGAGGAGGTTTATGGATGCAGTGAATGAAGACATGAAGGTGGCTGGTGTTAGAGTGGAGGATGCTGATTCGCTGTGGCGACCCCTGAAGGGAAAAGCCCAAAGGAAAAGAAGATTTCTCATATGTGCCTTTCCATACCGCGCGCAAGCGTCCCGCCCTCCAACTCACCGACTGCTCTCACTAGATCACGGGCGGGTCTCCGAGCTGCTAGCTAGAACCGGCCCAGCGCCAGGACGCGGAGTGCTCCTGCACCCTAACCCGGCTCCGGTTCCCGTCCAGTACCACGTCTGGTGGTACCGGCTCGCGTCCGGCGCCGCGTCCCGAGAGCTGCGCACCCCCCACGTTCCGAACAGCAAGCGCACCGGGGGACGTTTTAAATGTTCTGGAGGTTTAAGCGTGATCCAGCCCCAGCATAGCGGTCTGTCTGCCGGCATATTCATGGCGTGAGCTCCGCTGGACACGTCGCTGCATCGAGCTGCAGCCAGAGAACGCGGCGGCAGTAACAGACTGTCAAACTATCCACAGAGTATCCCGCTTTTCTCAGTCTTTAATGTTTTAAAAAACAAAAGTTAATTGGAAATGATAAATCTCTATTTCATTTATTACTGTAGTTCAGCAGAGGAGGAAAAGATTTGGTCCTGACAAAAAATGAACATGAAAGTGTTCTGGAAATGTTATTTTTGATGTTTTTTTATTTTATTTTACTGAACGTTGATTGGAGTTTTGAATTTAAAATGCCCTTCACTTGCACTTGGCCTTTTGTTAGGCATTTTATGTTACAGCCTTTTATTGTTAAGAAAGTTTATCTCAATACAATGTTACAAAATAAAGTATTTCTGATGAAAACTATTAATTTTGTCATTCTTGTTTTCATAAGTAATGTAGAACTGCTAAATTCCACGAACCACACATTTTTTTTCTAAAAAAAGGCCACATATTAATTTGCGATTAATTGCGAGTTAATTACGGACAAAATGCAATTAAAAATTTTAATCGCCTGACAGCTCCAGTAAAAATACAATAGAAGAAGAATCTTCTCTCTGCTACTGCGTGCGTGACCGCGCTGCTCCGGTGTGGTTACCACCTGCTGTGCGTGTGTTCATAGACCGCGTTCTTGAACGCACCGCACGCAGCCGTTGTGGAAGCACCTTTGAAGATTCTGCTCGCGCGCGGACATCACTCACGCACGCGGAAGTAGTCAGTCTCTCGCACGAGGACTTTTTCAGCTGGTGGAGGAGAAAGAAGCACTCGCGAGAGTCTGATTTGTCCACGCGGAATGGTTGATGAGTGCGCAGAAATGTCTTATTTCTGCTGGAGTTTTGACATAAATACAACTCCATATGTGTCTCCCCTTCATTATAAGAGAGACATTCAGCTCCTCCCACACCCGGTGCGGCGTCAGAAACACGCTTTTTTACGAGCGGCAGGCTATGAACTTGTCACGCGGCAAATGAGGGCCGGGGCACAAGAATCACCTTCAGTGTGAAAGCACTTCCAGGGGCTTCATGGCTCCTCCTCCACACAGCTAACTGGAGGAATGAATGAATGAATGAGGAGGTACTGGACAGCCCACCGATGTCCCGCCTCCAGAGTCATATACCTAACTGTGATTGGTTCATTCAGCTCTGCACACAACAACTGTCATTCATATCAGCCTTGCGGGCCGCACTAACAGTAATCTTTCATATGAAGACGCGGGCCGCAAATCATCATCCCGGGGGCCGCGAGTTTGGGATCGCTGCTCTACTTAATTTCAATCCTATTAGTATCAGGGTTTGAACCCCACAATGTACAAAACTCAGACAGGAGGACATGGCACACAGAGGGAGGCACAGACACAGGCAGAGTCTGGCAAGCAGGATCAAGTTGATTCTGGAAGATCGGGATTATGCAGAGTAAGTTAAGGTAATGTAAGACTGAGCAGGGCCAGGTAGACAGTCAGACCAGATAGAGCACTGACTGATGACTGACATTCTGGCAGGCAGGCAGGTGATGACGAGCAGGACGTTATAAAGGCAACTTCACATGTGAAAAGGCATGAGGTTGATTTTAGGGCAGGCAAAGTTGGAGCCGGATCCTTACAATTCTCTGCAATATTCAGACCACTTCCTGCACCGCAGCTCAAGTGTTTTTGGTAAATATGGCAGCAGCTGTTGTGTCAGAGTTCAGATCAATTCCTCAAAGCACGTCATTGAAAATGGAACATGCAATTGTCACGTGTGTGGTAAGCGTATTGGGACATATTCGTAAGGCTAATGTATGTTGCTATGACATACAGGTAAAGCTGTTATGGGTGCTCCTGTGGGACGCGCCTTGCCCAAACTACCCTTTGGTTTTCTAATTACCGCAATTTTAATGCAGGCAGAGTGTACTTCTCACGTAAACAGAACTTACGAGCTTCTTGTGCATTTTGCAGGAGGGGTGGGGGTCAAAAAAAGAAAATAATGACATGCCTACTTCTTCCCTGTAAGTCGTTTATGTCTTTGGAAAAAATGTACTTGCACATATTTGCTCTACCTGTTCATCAAACGATCTATAATGTTAACATTTTGTTCAGAGCACCTACGTGTTCCGTACAACTTTAAACATGTTTTGTGAGTGAGATCTTAGCAGCAAACAAGGAGTCAATTAACCAAAGAACATTTCATTATGCTTGTTTTCTCATTCAAAAAAAAAAAACAGAGTAGAAAAAAACAATTCTGTCCCAAAGAAGTCATCAGCAGTGAAACTGTTCTACGTTTTTTAATTGTTATCAGTCCAGCCCATAGACTGTTTATTAATCTGCTGGACATAGCAAGTGTTGTTGTCACCCATAGGAAATGCTTTACTTCCGGCCCCCGTGGAATCAGGCCTTCACCGTCAATTCCTGATTGTCTACCGACATATTGCAACCTCAACAGTTTTTAGTGGGAGTACTGTCAACCAATCATAAGTGAGCTTGTTTCAGCTTATTGGAAGTCCATACCCTTCCCTGTCAATCAAACGTTGGAGGCGGGCCAGCAGGCACCACATCCTTCTACTGAGGCATCTGATTGGTCAGTGTATAACTTAAAAAACTTGCACTAACGAAAAAATATATATATAAAAAATAGGATTAGAAAGAACATGCTAATGGCCCAGTCACAAATCAGTTGTGATGCATCGGCAATGGGTAAAACCCGGGAAATTTGAACAGAATCTTAAGACAGATCTCACGATTTTCTACCCGTCGGCGGCGGCCTCAGACTGAATAGGAGGCGCCCTGCGACGATCCGTACGCTTTCTGTGATCGCCTCCGATGACGGGAGGACCAAGGGGAGGAGGAAAGGGGAAAGCGGGAGGCAGGAGGAAGGGCAAAAACAGGCAGCCAGAGACCAGGGGGGAAAAAATTAAAAGAAGCTGTTCGCAGATATTGTCGCTGATCGCCTCCGATGCAATCGGAGAGTGTCGTAGGTCATCGGAGATTGTGTCTGGGATGCCCAAAATGGGTGTAAAATCTTGCGAGCAATCGTAAAATTTTAAGTTCAACGTTGGGTACCGCGAGGGGTGTGGCGATGCCTAAAAAATCGGCAACAAGCCGCAGGCGTCCGGAGAGCGCGTCCGACGGGTGCAAAATCGTGAGATCTGTCTCAAGACTTTGTTCAAATACCCGGGTTTCACCCATTGCCGACGCATCGCAACTGATTTGTGACTGGGCCATAAACCCCGACAGATCGCCGACATTGTGACGGGCCCATAAGAAGGAAGTATGAGAGCAAGAATTATTACTCTGACAAATAAAATGACAGAAATAACTGTCTAATTCTCAATGGAAGTCTATGGGACTTTGGCCTTCTTAAAACCTACGGTCACTACCTTTTTGGAACACAAAAAGGGGTGGGCTGCTTAGTCCAGTTCTTACTTATACCGTCTATGGTCCAGCCTGCAGTATAAAATGGTTTCCACAGGTGCAGCTGTCAGTCTTTTCATCCGTGCCTTTTTCTATACCTAAGAAAAAAGACAACACTTGAAAGCAAGAGTTACTTGATAACTCACCTGAGAGTCTCCATTTGACAGTACGGACTCTTCAAACCATCAGACAATTTCTTTACTCCTAAATCCTGCAAGTTGTTGTTACTCAGGTCCAGATCAACAAGACTGGAAGACTGAGAACTAAGGACAGAGGACAGAGCTTCACAACTCTTTCTTGTCAGGTTGCAGCAACTCAGGCTGAAATGATAAAAAATAAGACATTAAACATGAAATAAATAATAAAAAAAAAGTTAAAATGGGATTTTTAAAAATTCAATTTAAACCAACAGAATTTCAAATCCTTCTGGACATTTTTTTTAAACACACTGAAGCTTACAGTCACATATTTATGAACAAAATTGACTAATTTTGAATTTAATCACTCATCCTGGTCTCAAACTAGCTGAGAAAAGTTACAACAAAAAGAGAATGACAAGAAATTTTAAGCCCAATACAAAATATGTTTCTTCAATTCTACTGAATTTTTTTAAAGTGTTGTATTATTCGGATTCTTGGTTGGCGTTTGACATGTCAGACGTAAAGCCTTAAGAGAGCAAAACGGTGGCCCACCTCTTTAGTGCTAGCACCTCTTCATGATGTGCTAGCTTTGGGTTTGAGTTTTCTAAACTTCAATACAAAAAAAGACTATTCTATAGCAGCTGACTTAAATGAGAAGAATGGCTGTGAGGGTGATGGATCAATAAGTGTTGCATTTGTCAAAGAAATAAAAGAATTGATCAACCAATTACTAGAGCTGTGCAAAAGAGTTGTATTATATCTGCTCTTCTTTTGCTCAAAGACAAATGCTGCCCTGCGTAGTTTCATCAGAAAACAAAGTAGTTAGGAATCAAGAACCAAACTACCACCAAGATAGTACAACAGCATGGCAAGTGCTCCAAGAAATTCTGTCAAAATGACAGTTAGCTTTAACATCATAAAGAAATAAAAAGTCTCCAGCAGTGAGTATGTTCAATGTTCCTCGTGCAGCTAAAATTTGGCATCAAGTGCACTACCTTACTGATCAGGCTTATGGTCACTGGAAAAATAAACATGTCAACAATATGTCCAAAAGATTTGGGCTGCAGTCGAAGGTGAGTGCCTCAGCAGCCCTATCCCCGGGCATGGAATTTGGCTTTTGGGACATGGAACGTCACCTCTCTGTTAGGGAAGGAGCCTGAGCTTGTGCGCGAGGTTGAGAGATACTGGCCAGATGAAGTTGGGCTCACCTCCACAGCCTGGGCTCTGAAACTCAGTCCTTCAAGAGGGGTTGGACTCTCTACCATTTTGGAGTTGCCCATGGTGAGAGGCGGCGGACCGGGGTGGACTTACTCCGGGCTCACCCGACTAGTGTTGCAGCTCAGCTGCGATGTGGGAGCGGTCTAACTATAGTCGATGGATCATATTAGATACTGGTTTAAAAATATTTCCTTAAAAGAGTTTAGAAAATTCCTGCCTGTTAGTTTAAAAAGCAATGTATGTTTAGGTCGACCAAGCGTTAGCATTAGCTGAGGGCTAGTGGACTTTAGCTTTATCAATCTTTAGCTAAATCAATCTATATTTTTATATATTTCCACCTGTATTGTCTCTGGAGCTGTGGTCACCAAGTCTGCAGGCGGCTGTCGTTGCAGCAACCCCCGATGTCGGGGGGTCACTGGAAGTTACGGATGCCATCAAGCTGAAGAAGGAGTCCTATCAGGCTTGGATGGCTTGTGGGACTCCAGAGGCAGCCAAGTCCCAGCAGCTCTGAGCTTAGACCAGCAGTCTGACCCCGGGCTCACACCACTAGCGTTACAGCTCAAATGCGGTTGCCACAGCCCTTATGTAACTTTAAAAGAGGAAATCCCACTGCCAGCGTTTACATCCAACGTCTGCGGTCAGGCCTCTGCGTTGTTGCGAATCTGTTTGTTTGGTTCAAATTTCGCCGGACGACGTAGTTGAACCGCAGCGAAAGAAGGAGGGTTTAGCATGAACATATGTGAATTTGGAGTTTTGCGAGGTCGGCAGCAGAGTCTGTGGCTGCAGCCAACCTGTGGCTAATAGGAGTCATCGGCTGTAGCTAGACCGCTCCCACATCGCACCTGAGATGTAACACTAGCCGTGTGAGCCAGGGGTAAGAGAGCTGTGGTCCGGGCTGTTTTGGAGGCAAAAACTCTGTCCTGGGAGGATTTTGGTAAGGCCATGAGAAGGACTATCGGTTGGCCTCAAAGAGATTCTAGCAAACCATTCGGCGCCTTAGGAGGGGAAAGCAGTTTTCTGCTGCACAGTTTTCAGTGCAGGTGGGGATCTGCTGACTTCTGTGGGACATTGTCGGGCGGTGGAAGGAATACTTCGAGGATCTCCTCAACCCTGCTGACACGCCTTCCGTTGAGGAAGCAGTGGCTGAGGACACTGGGGTGGAACTGTCTATTACACAAGCTGAGGTCACTGAGGTAGTCAAAGAGCTCCTCGGTGGCAAGGCTCCGGGGGTGGATGAGGTTGGCCCTGAGTACCTCAAGTCTCTGGATGTTGTGGGAGTGTCTTGGCTGACACGCCTCTGCAGCATTGCTTGGCAGACTGGAACCGTACCTCTGGACTGGCAGACTGGGGTGGTGGTTCCCCTTTTGAAGAAGGGGGACCGGAGGGTGTGTTCCAACTACCGGGGAATCACACTCCTCAGCCTTCCTGGGAAAGTCTATGCCAGGGTACTGGAGAGGAGAGTCCGTCCGATAGTCGAACCTCAGATTCAAGAACAGTCCGGTCTCCGTCCTGGTTGCGGAACAGAAAACCAGCTCTACACCCTCTTTGGGTGCTGAAGGGTTCGTGGGAGTTCGCTCATCCAGTCCATATGTGTTTTGTGGATTTGGAGAAGGCGTTTGACCGCGTTCCCTGTGGTGTCCTGGGGAGGGTGCTCTGAGAGTATGGGGTCTGGGGAACCTTATTGAGGGCTGTCCAGTCTCTGTACAACCGGAGCAGGAGGTTGAATTTGCATGGCCGGCAGTAAGTCAGATCTGTTCCTGGTGCATGTTGGACTCCGGCAGGGCTGCCCTTTATCACGGTTCTGTTCATAGTTTTCATGGACAGAATTTCTGGGTGCAGCCATGGGCCGGAGGGGATCTGGTTTGGAGACCACAGGATTTCATCTCTGCTCTTTGGAGATGATGTTGTTCTGTTGGCCCCATTGAGCCAGGACCTCCAGCATGCATTAGAGCGGTTTGCAGCCGAGTGTGAAGCGACTGGGATGAGGGTCAGCACCGCTAAGTCTGAGGGCATGGTTCTCGACCGGAGAAAGGTGGTTTGCCCTCTCTCGGTGGGTGGAGTGCTCCTGCCTCAGGTGGTGGAGTTTAGATATCTTGGGGTCTTGTTCACGAGTGATGGAAGATCGGAGCGTGAGATCGACAGGCGGATTGGAGCTGCGTCCGCTATTATGCGGTCGCTGTACCGGTCCGTTGTGGTGAAAAGAGAGCTGAGCCAGAAAGCAAAGCTCTCAATTTACCGTTCGATCTTCATTCCAGTACTCACCTATGGTCATGAGCTCTGGGTCGTGACTGAAAGAACGAGATCCCGACTACAAGCGGCTGAAATAAGTTTCCTCTGAAGGGTGGCTGGGCGCTCTCTTAGAGATAGGGTGAGGAGCTCAGTCACTCGGAGAGAGCTCAAAGTAGAGCAGCTGATCCTCCATATCCAGAAGTGCCAGTTGAGGTGGCTCGGGCATCTGATACAGATGCCTCCTGGATGCCTCCCTGGAGAGGGGTTCCGGGCATGTCCCACTGGGCGGAGGCCCCGGGGAAGACCCAGAACACGCTGGAGAGACTATGTTTCTCTGCTGGCCTGGAACACCTCGGGGTCCCCCCAGAGGAGCTGGAGGAAGTGGCCGGGGAGAGGGAAGTCTGGACATCTCTGCTTAGAATGCTGCCCCCCCGACCCGGTCCCGGATGAGCGGAAGAAGATGGATGGATGGATGTCCAAAAGGAAGAAGTAATATATATCACAGTCTAACTTGAAAGGAAATTACAGAAGATAAGCAGCTAAAATGCCAGTGGCATTTACCAAAAACAATTGAAGGGGCCATACCATGATTCTCTTAATCCTTTCAAAGTAAACTATATCCATATATATGATCATATATTACCTTTGGAACACTAAAAAACAATTATTTATAAAAATTTTATTTTTTTTTTGTGAGTTTTTTCCTACCCGGAAGTAAAACAATTCAACTACTGAGGCTCCGCCTCCTGCTCCATGTGGCTGCCGTCCATTTCTTGACGTCATCCCAGAGAAAGGGGCTGCTGCAGACAGCGCGGGTTTTACAGGATTACTCTTAAATCCATGAATGGGTCAAAATACCGCTTTAAGGTGCTTTATGGAGAGGAATGAATAGTAAAATGCACTTAAAACCTCAAAAAGTAGAATTTTCATGGTGGATCCCATTTAAGAAAGGACAATATCACGTCATAAGTAACTGAAAAAAGCCATGTGAGGACTAAGTATCAAAGCGCAAACTCTAGAAACTCAAGCCCTGGATGGACAGACATCTTCAAACTCTTTAAGAAGAAAGGATTACACTATGGTAATCATGCCAACTGTTTTGAGACCAGAACAAAGTATGAAATTTAAAATTAGCCAACGTTACTCTTAAATTTGTTGAGTTTTAGTCAAAACAGTTTTTTAATGTTTTGATTTGAATTAGAGTTTATTCAATTCAAATGTCTAAAACTGTCACAGTTTTTCAAAACTTTGATTGGATATCTTTTAAAGAGCATTTAGTTACTTGATTGTTTTCATGAATTTTCTTACAGAGCTTTTTTGGAGGCTTTGATCACAGGCAGAAGCCTCATAAGCACCTCCTCTGAGGCACAGTATTTCTTCAGGTCAAACACTTCCAGATCTTTTTCTGATGACAGTAGGATGAAAGCCAGAGCAGACCACTGGGCAGGAGACAGTTCATCTGTGGAGAGGCGTCCTGAGTTGAGGGTCTGTTGGATCTCCTCCACTAGAGAACGATCATTCAGTTCATTCAGACAGTGGAACAGGTTGATGCTTTTCTCTGCAGACAGATTCTCACTGATCTTCTCCTTGATGAACTCTGCTGTTTCCTGATTGGTCTGGGAGCTACTCCCTGTGTGAGTCAGTAGACCTCGTAGGAGACCCTGATTGGTCTGGAGTGAAAGGCCCAGAAGGAAGCGCAGGAACAAGTCCAGGTGTCCGTTTGGACTCTGTAGTGCCGTTGTTACAGCACTCTGGTAGAACTGGGTTGGCTTGATCTGGTTTAGTTTTGGGAACTTGGCTTTCTGTTTTTCAATCAGGTTAACTCCAGAGGTGATGAAGGTCAGGTGGACATGAAGAGCAGCCAGAAACTCCTGAACACTCAGATGGATGAAGCAGAACACCTTGTCCTGGTACAGGCCTCTCTCCTCTCTAAAGATCTGTGTGAACACTCCTGAGTACACTGAGGCTGCTCTGATATCGATGCCGCACTCTGTCAGGTCAGATTCATAGAAGATCAGGTTTCCTTTCTGCAGCTGCTCAAAAGCCAGTTTTCCCAGAGACTTCATCATCTTCCTGCTCTCTGGACTCCAGTGAGAATCAGTTTCAGCTCCTCCATCAAACTTGACCCTCTTGACTTTGGCCTGAACCACCAGGAAGTGGATGTACATCTCAGTCAGGCTCTTGGGCAGATCTCCTTTCTTTCTGCTCTTCAGGAGATCCTCCAGAACTGTAGCAGTGATCCAGCAGAAGACTGGGATGTGGCACATTATATGGAGGCTTCGGGAAGTCTTGATGTGAGAGATCATCTTTCTGCTCTGCTCTTCCTTGCTGAATCTCTTCCTGAAGTACTCCTCCTTCTGTGGATTGTCGAACCCTCTGACCTCTGTCACCATGTCAACACACTCAGGAGGGATCTGATTGGCTGCTGCAGGTCGTGTGGTTATCCAGAGGCGAGCAGAGGGAAGCAGGTTCCCCCTGATGAGGTTTGTCAGCAGATCACCCAGTGAGGTGGACTTTCTAGGGTCATTTAGGATCTGAGTCTTGTGGAAGTCCAGAGGAAGTCGACACTCATCTAGACCATCAAAGATGAAGAGAACCTGGAAGTCTTCAAACCTGCAGATTCCTGCCTCTTTGGTTTCAGGGAAGAAGTGATGAACAAGTTCCACCAAGCTGAACTTCTCCTCTTTCAGCACATTCAGCTCTCTGAAAGTGAATGGAAATATGAAGTGGATGTTCTGGTTGGCTTTGCCTTCAGCCCAGTCCAGAGTGAACTTCTGTGTTAAGACCGTTTTCCCAATGCCAGCCACTCCCTTTGTCATCACGGTTCTGATTGGTTCTTGTCTTCCAGGTGGGAGTTTAAAGAGGTTCTCTTGTCTGATGCTTGTTTCTGGTCCATCTGCTTTCCTGGATGCTGCTTCAATCTGTCTGATCTCGTGTTCTTGGTTGATCTCTCCAGTTCTTCCCTCTGTGATGTAGAGCTCTGTGTAAATCTCATTCAGAAAGGTTGGGTTTCCTGCTTTGGTGATCCCCTCAAACACACACTGGAACTTTTTCTTCAGCCTTGACTGTAGTTTATGTTGACAAACTCCAGAATAGGATCCTGTATGATCACAAAAGCAAGAGTAAATAAACATTCTCCAATGCTAAATAACGAGAGTAGGTCTATTGACATGTCATCAAATCTGTATTTATTCAGTAGGGAAAAGTCTTGACGAATTCTCTTACTGATCTGCAGTCGATCAGCCAGCTCCTCCTCCTTCATTCTCCTCAAGAAGTTCACTGTGATCTTCATCACTGCTTCTCTGGTGTTTGTGTGTTCATCATCTTCCCTCTCCAACATTTCTTCATCATTTCTTTGACTTGTCAAGATTCTTGGGTCGTCTAGACTCAGAGCTTGGTAGATTTTCTTCAGCTCATTCTTCACAAACGTAACTATATTGGCTTCCAGCAGCTGTAACACAACACTACATGAATTATTCAGTCAGAATGAAGTCGCCAAGACAAGCATCAAGTCTGTGCTGGCACAATGACAACCCACTGGGGTGAAAAGCACATTAGAATGTCGACGTGAGCAGAGTTGAATGAAAAAGTAGTTATTGTTCATGTACACACCAAAAATATGGAGTCCAGCTGTGTTTGATCCTGATGGGCAGACTGACCACTGGGAGCCTCTGAGTTCTGATGGTACACTCTGTGAAGGAATTACAAAAGATTAGCTCGCTTTCTGCCTGTGTGCAGTGAGATAAGCACATGGTAAAAGTCTCTCCATGGCCCAATCTAAATTCTTCCCCTACCCCTCCTTCTTCACCCTACCACTCCAACTGTGGGGGCATTTGGAGATTTAGGCCTGATCTGTATACTCTCCTTCTCCCTTCCCCTTAGCCCTCCCCCTTCGTTTATCCCTCCATGCTTGCTCCAAACGGTGGATGATAAAAAAATAGTGTCTACTATTTTTATTATATTATTATGACGTGACTTTTGTTTGATGATGTCATCAACATCACCGGTCCGCTAACGTAAGTACGGAGCTTCCAACATTTGAATATACATAAACAGTGGTTTTATAACTTTAAAAATGTCACGCTACAACAAAAGGTCCTTACTTACATTTAAATGTAAACTTCTGTGGTTCAGAGTGCACCAAACGGAAGAACTGAGCTCTCAGCAAAACGTGGTTTACTCTCGCGATAGCGGACTTTGGACCCCTCTGTTTGGAGTGTGAAACTTAAAAACGAATAATTCTGGACACGACTTTGACTTTAACTGCCACTCCAAATCAAGGGGGAGGGCTAAGGGAGAGGGAGAAGGGGAGTATTCGGATCGGGATTAGTGGTGTCTGAACTTGTTTTTTAAGGGGAAGGTGAAGGGACTTAGAGATGTTTATCCCTCCGCGGGTAGGTTGTTCCGCGTCGCGCTGTGCTGTGAAGGAGATATATATTTCCTCACGTGTGTGTGCTCTCAATTACAGAAGTTTATATTTAAATGTAAGTAATAATTTTTTGTTTCAACATTTATTTTAAAGTCATAAAACTGATGCTATCATGTATTTTCCAAACATTGGCAGCTACGTACTATGTAGATGTCCGCTGACTATTGATGATGTCATCGAGGGTAAGTGACGTCCGAATTTTAGGACAATTTTTCTATCTCTCTCTGTTCGAAGGACTAAGGCCTGGTTTACACTGCACACGGAAGTGCCCTGAAGCGACGCAGAATGGGGGCCGCTTCCATTCACCGCCCTTGTTGACCTATAGTGTAGTTCACACCAGACACGGAGCCGGCTCGCGCTGTACAGTGACTGTTTCAGCTTCTGGTCTATTTTTTTGAGCGAGCCGCGAAAGGTCCGCGTCAATCCAAGCAGGAAGTTACGCCAAGACACACAAGAAAATACGATAAATTTTCCAAATATAACAAATTCTTCACAATAAAATACCACTATTGAAAATGCAATCTTATTTTTGTATCTAAACAGACTTGTATCTAAACAGACAGAGAGTTCAAGGTGGAAGTGGGAATGCATCAAGGACCAGCTCTGAGACCCTCCTTATTTATTTTGGCAGAGTTCTAAATGACTGTATTCAGAGTGCATCAAGGATAAAGGCTGACGTTTTCCAGGTAATTTATGATTTGCATGAAAACCTAAAAAAAAAAAATACTAATAATTAGGGCTGTCAGATTCGTCGCGTTAAAAACGCATTAATCTGACATGTGCTTGACGCCGACAATTCTTTTGACGCATTAATCGCGGATTTTCTCATACGTGCCTTTCCATACCGCGCAGGCGTCCCTCATCACCCTCTAACTCACCGGCTGCTCTCACTAGATCACGGGCGGGTCTCCAACCACCGAGCTGCGAGCTAGAACCGGCCGGCACTAGGACCTGGAGAGCTCCTGCACCCTAACCCGGCTCCGGTTCCCGTTCAATACCACGTCTGGTGGTACCGGCTCGCGTCCGGCGCCGCGTCCCGAGAGCTGCAGACCCCGACGTTCCGAACAGCAAGCTCACCGGGGGACGTTTTAAATGTTCTGGAGGTTTAAGCGTGATCCAGCCCCAGCATAGCGGTCTGTCTGCCGGCATATTCATGGCGTGAGCTCCGCTGGACACGTCGCTGCATCGAGCTGCAGCCAGAGAACGCGGCGGCAGTAACAGACTGTCAAACTATCCACAGAGTATCCCGCTTTTCTCAGTCTTTAATGTTTTAAAAAACAAAAGTTAATTGGAAATGATAAATCTCTATTTCATTTATTACTGTAGTTCAGCAGAGGAGGAAAAGATTTGGTCCTGACAAAAAATGAACATGAAAGTGTTATGGAAATGTTATTTTTGATGTTTTTTATTTTATTTTACTGAACGTTGATTGAAGTTTTGAATTTAAAATGTCCTTCACTTGCACTTGGGCTTTTGTTAGGCATTTTATGTTACAGCCTTTTATTGTTAAGAAAGTTTATCTCAATACAATGTTACAACATAAAGTATTTCTGATGAAAACTATTAATTTTGCCATTCTTGTTTTAGTAATTAATGTAGAACTGCTAAATTCCACGAACCACACATTTTTTTCCTTAAAAAAAGGCTACACATTAATTTGCGATTAATCGTGAGTTAACTACGGACAATGCGATTAATAGCGATTAAAAATTAGAATCGCCTGACAGCTCTACTAATAATCATAAAACCAACTTTTAGCTGTCACATGCAAAATATAAATGTCAATGTTTTTTTTCAGGTGAGATGTGCACTGTGATGATGTGCACCAGTGACGAAGGAGAACGGGGAGAACATAGGAAAGCAAGCAAGGAGAAATTTCTAATGCAGCAGTGGAAATGTCAGGTATTTTTTTGTATTTTGTGTTTTGTTGTGTACTTCAACTATCAACCTTTGTCCAGGCTCAGAGACATTGAGTTGCATTGCTCAGACAACAAAAGTAAAACCTCCTCTTCATGCTTGCTCTCATGCGTGAGGATCAGCTCACGCTAGGACAGGCAAGTCAACCCCTTTTGCTCATTCAAAGAAAAAATTAGCAGCGTTGCACGTTGGATTTGCCTCATTGGCAATATCAATTTCCCGTTTGTTGGATATTTGAGCTGAAGAAACCTTTTCATCATCCAGTCTTTGAGTTCAGACTGCTCTGTAACTGTCAAACATACTGCTTCTCATGAATAACAGGGATGAGAGAGAAAGCTGAGCTTAAAGGACAAAAACACTTCAGACTGAAAAACTTGCATTTTACATAGTTTTACAAGAAGCTCACCTCCGTGCAGGATCCTGCTCTGATTGGAAATGGACAATAGCATCTTTTGACCGGTCGCTCCTCAGAGACACGCAGCTGGGATCCTGTGGAGGCTCTCTATCTCTGTGGTGGATCCTGCCAGATAGTTTGGTTTTTTTTCAGCAAGCATTTTTTTGTCATTAATGGAAACCAGTTAAAAAAAATAGTTCAAGAGTCAAAGGCCAAAAAGTGATCAACAGGAAAACAATGTTGGAGCACCACCTGGTGGTGGAGCCACTTTGTCAGCAGACATTACTGGAACAGGCTCTGGGAAACTAAAAAAACAATTTCGGATCATTTTAACCCAATCTAACTACAAATACAAAAATATTCTTTTTCATAATTCAGTAAAAAAACATGCTTATAAGTGGTGGAAACACTGGGTAAAGCTTATTTTATTTATTTTTTTTTGTTTTTTTTGTTTGCACATATACATATACAGCATTTGTAAGTGACTCAAAGAAACTTCTTCAAATAGAATAAGTGCAGGAAGAGGCAAAAAAACCCCAAAGGGTTTGTATCAAAGCCTCCACCCAATAAAACAATAATCAATTCCAACAACAGCTGTGCATTCAATCACATGAGACACATATTAACAATATTAAGTAAAAGCAAAACAAAACAAAACAAAAACTAAATTCAGCGAAGCATCAGATAATTTTTTAAGCTTTTTTTAAATGATAATTCTGATATTTCTTTGTTTGCAAAGGAGTTTTGACTCAAAACAGCTATAGTGGTGCTTTTAGCTGCAATAAATGTCCCACCTGCTGGACCATCTGGTGTCTATCAGTCACATGTTGTATATAGACCTATTTTTTACAGTAACAAAAATACACAAATCTCACCTGTCTGCAGCACTGTGCTGCTCTGACTGAAAATGAACAATAGCATCCTTTGATTGATCGCTCCTCAAAGACACACAGCTGGGAATCTGAGAGGGCGTGGCCCTCTGGTGGATCCTGCAAGAAATGCAGTTTCACTGTTTAGATACTTAATTTTTAATCCTCGTGTTCTCTTATGGGTCCAGATGACCCCACCCTTGTATTGATGTGTGATCTCTCCCATGGCAAAGATGGACAGGATGTAATGTCTGCCACGGACACTAGAGAAGAATCCTTGAAAAAAAATGTTCAGCGCGCTGTCTTGTGGGGTCTAGATGACCACACTTTTATTGTAAACACACCTAGGATAGCACAATTAAATGCTGTAAACCAGTTTTAAAAGCCAGCTCAGATGTCACTAAGCAATGATCTACATCAGGGATGGGCAACTGCCGGCCTTGAGGGCCGCAGTATCTGCATGATTTCCAGATACCCAAGCCCTACTCATGACTGATTACCTGCTTCAGGTGTGTTCAGCCAACTAGAACATGGCAAACATTCAAGAATGCAGCCCTCGAGGCCTGGAGTTGCCTAGCCCTGACTACGTTAAGGGGAACATGTTAGAGCGCCACCTACTGACTGTGTCACTCTGCCAGCAGACATCAATAGGCTCTGGGAAACTGAAAACGTGAATGAAACATTTCTCTCACTTTACTCTGAAATACGTGGAGGAAAACTGTATTTTAGACCAGGGGTCTGCAACCTTTGATGCTTCGAGAGCCGTCTGGACCAGTTTCTTACTGGCCAAAACACAGTCCAAATTCACTGTTTGGAAAAATACACTTTACTCATGTTTTGAGGCCAATGTAGCCACGAGGGGGCCCAAGCCAGGGTCTCATTGTGCCGGTCCCAAGCCCGGATAAATACAGAGGGTTGTGTCAGGAAGGGCATCCGACGTAAAATCTTGCCAAATCAAATATGCGAATCAGACCTACGAAATCCATACCGGATCGGTCGAGGCCCAGGTTAACAAAGACCGCCATCGGTGCTGTTCACCGACAGGGTGCCGGTGGAAATTGGACTACTGTTGGTGGAAGAAGGAGAGGAGGAAGGCGGGTTCGTAGGGAGAGAGAGAAGAGGAAAGTCACTAGTGTTGGACTGAGAGTTGGGACTTTGAATGTTGGAACTATGACAGGAAAGGGTAGAGAGTTAGTGGACATGATGCAGAGGAGAAAGGTAGACATACTGTGTGTCCAGGAGACCAGGTGGAAAGGTAGCAAGGCTAGAAGTTTAGGAGCAGGGTTCAAGTTGTTCTATCATGGTGGAGATGGGAAGAGAAATGGAGTAGGAGTTATCCTAAAGGAGGAGTTTGTTAGGAGTGTTGTGGAGGTAAAAAGAGTGTCAGATAGAGTGATGAGTCTGAAGATAGAAATGGAGGGTGTCATGTTCAATGTTGTTAGTGGGTATGCCCCACAGGTAGGATGTGAGCTGGAAGAGAAGGAGAAGTTCTGGTTGGATCTTGATGAAGTGATGATGAGCATCCCTGGAAATGAGAGAGTTGTCATTGGTGCAGATTTCAATGGTCATGTTGGTGCAGGAAACCGAGGTGATGAGGAGGTGATGGGCAGGTTTGGTATCCAGGAGAGGAATGTAGAAGGACAGATGGTGGTTGATTTTGCAAAAAAGATGGAAATGGCGATAGTGAATACATTCTTTGAGAAGAG